>NW_025767079.1:1800000-1982500 GCF_003918875.1 Haliotis rubra
GAAATTGTGCACGTTTTTTAAATATTGTAATAAACACAACTTCACTTTATGGAGTAAAGAATATATAAGGACTAAACACAAAGGATTTACATCTGATTCTGAATGTGTTATTCTGCTTTTATCATTGTGGAAATTTCTTATTATTTTTCAATCTGTTGGTCACAGGTTGTAAATCACTGAATTATCTTGTCTGACAAAGATGAAAGCTGCTTTCACTGACGAAATGCACATTTGATGTATAATTGCTCACTGTTCTACGATTTGAGCTCAAGGTCTAAAATATGTACATATGAATCGTAAATTAATATATAATTTCGAGCATAAATCATAATTGTATTTTGTCAATGTTCGCCTCATTTCCCCGAGAAATATTTCAGGAAATACCATGAACATGTTCAAAATTCTGATTTGCAACGAACATTTAGAAATGCTGAAAGGAACTAATTCCGAGACGCTGTCCATTCTTGTCAGTTTCAGTCCATAATTTCAGCTGTTAGGAGTTTTATCCCGTCATTTATGGACCTGTCCTTTCACTGAGGTGCGAAATTACATGCAACAATCACAACTGTCCATCTGTCGATTCATTTGACATGCTGTTATCTGGAATATCAAATAAATTGTATTAATTTCTTAAATATTGAACTAATGAGTTGTATTTCTATGTGAAAAGTTAATACTTTAAGATACACTCTCCGACAAGGGTTTGATGTGGGCACATTCTATGTACCTTATATATGTCTGTGGACCAAAGATTACTCAGTAACAATTTATTCATGTGAATTATATGTGGCACCTGAAATTGATTCTTGCTTTGTGTTCTCTCATTGCTCTCTTAGATCTCTTTGAGCCGAATGTCCTCTTCTACCTTGACTTCATATAGATTTCGTGTTTCACGCCATTAGTGTTTAGAGCACTGCTCAGTTGCACACATTATACTGATGTATATTAACGTAGAAATGATGTCATCAGTAGTAATTACAGGTGAATATCACTGAAAATGCTAATTGATATTTATATTATTAACGCGATATTTGGGATTTGTTTCAAGTACAAATTAAGGAGATATCTGCAAGATTTGTCAGAGTTTTGTCACCTGAAAGGTGCGTTTAGCAGACTCATTGTATGTTCCATATGAGATTACCATGAAAGCAGAAGACAAAATTGTCAAATGTGAAAGATTCAAATGAAAGATTTCATGTTACAATAAGTGTACATTTAGTCAAATGATTGACAAAACTAAATGGTCTAGTAATAAGATAAATATTGACACAATATCTAGATTTGTTTCAAGTGCAAAATGAGGACATATATGCAAGATACCAGTAGTCTTCTGTCAACTGAAAGGTACCTTTTGTAGATTCATCATATGCATACATCAAAGCAGAAGAATGTGAAAGATTCAAATAAGAAATTTCATGTTACAGTAAGTATATGTTTAGTCAATGATCGATGAAACTTTAGCTGCTCGGGGAATAAGATAAACAGTCTAACTCATTGGAAAGATCGGCCTTCAATACACCTGATTACCTGAAAAGGTATGTTCAAATGTGTTTTATGTTTCAAAGAGCTGTACTTTTAGCAGACGGTTCTTATAAATGGGGAAAGGGTTTTGTCGCTTTTATTGCTCAATGATTTCGTGAAATCATAATAAATATATTTTGAACTTATACAATGTGTGCATGTATGATATATGCATGGATATTACATTTTCCACCATAAGCCATGTTGTGCTTGAAGAAAATAACCTTTAAATATCAACGATACATACATTCATGTTATATATACATTGGTTAACATGATGGTGCTTAAACAAAATGAACTTGAATTTGTTATCAATTATTGTACTACAGACATGTCAGGGGTATATAGTTATACCGGGGAATTCCTTCCTTCCTTCCGTCCGTTCATCCGAACACATTTTTTGTTCAACCAGAAACTGGAAAACTAATTGTTTGATTGTTTTCAAATTTGGCGACCACCTTCTTTGTGGGCCAAAGGAGAGGTACAATACAAATCTTGATTATGATATATTTTAAACAATTACAGCAGCTTAAAAACTTGATAACAGAAAAGTTTGTTCAAGCAATAATTATAAATTTGGAAAACCGCATCTTTGTCTAAAGGAGAGGTGCATGCAAAGAGTGGTTCCTATTTTCTAATATTTGAAAGAATTGCGTTAATTTACATATTTTAGAACTTTAAAAAACGCAAAGGAATTTTGTTCAACCAATAATTTGGACACACTTACATGGACTGTTTTCAAATTTGGGGTTCACCTTCCATATCTATCGGAGAGGAGCTGTGCAAAGTTCTATGATGATCAAGAATTATTATAAACCGCATCACTTGATGTCGGTGAAAAACTCCACGTCACATTTGTTCAACCAATACTTTTACAATCATTTGATGGATTGTTTTCTTATTTGGTTTTGGCTTCTTGGTTCATACGAAATCTGCAGTGCAACGTTTGATACAGATATTGTATTTTGGTAAAAAAATAATCATTATTAAGTGTATAAGTGAGGCATGGTCACATTTTTCATGATAATTATAGTTATGCTTATATATCAGTGTCTTATGTCTTCATGTTATTGTCAATAATTATCACAGATTAGGCTTAGAAATGATCTAAGTCATGAAAGATATAAGCACAGATATTATATTTTCAATAATTGATCAAGTTTGTGCACAAACAATGTACTTAAATTATCATAGATATGGGCATTCATGTTATTTTTAGCAATAAATTATATTTGTGTATCAAATGTTTCGTGTTATATTTGATATTCTGTGTAAGGGTTGTTCTGTACGTGCTTCAGTTATCAATTTTGCAAGCTTGGTATATTTTACATAATTAAATAATACTAAAAACGAGAAATGGTTTTCAATGTTCAAATTATGTTTCCGCCAGTGTATCATTGTTAGGCCTCAATAACTTAATAACAAATGGTTGTTCAAGATGCACATGTATTCATTGTTAATTCCTGTGAATAATCTGTACACAATCAGTACATTATCTGTACATTTTTGCTTAAATGATTTTGAAGTGTCCATGGCTCATGCTTTCGTGTTATTTTTACAGATATTACAGGGTTCGAAATACCCAATATATTAGCGTGCCATGGCACGGTAAATATCGAAATGGCACGGATACAAAATGTTCTCAGTGCCCCTATGGCAGCCTAATTTTTGTAGAGACATAACACACCTTTAATCACTTAATAACCAAACAAATCACTTATGCAAATGATAACCAAGCAAAAACATTTATTGACTTTATCGCCTAGGAAATCACTGGAATTATGATGGTTCATGTAAAGAAATCTGGTTGGGTTTTTTCATTTAGAGTTTTGGGAGTACTGATAGTTCAGTTATTAATGAGGAAAAGATTTACTGAAAAAAGTGAACCTCTCACACAATTCTTAGCTATTAAAGGTGCTGGGAAAGCAGAACAAATGAAACATAAGAAAGCCAACTTAAACAGAAAACATATAAGTGATAACAGAAAACTAGTTTGACGTATCTTTATTCATCAGTAACACAATGAGGTTTTAATATCCAAAAAGTGTCATTGTTATGCTCAGTCATTTCTTGCTATATAAATCTATGATTCATTCATACGTTCAATGTTCAAAAACGTTGCGCTCAAACAATGCGTTTTTGTTTTCAATGATACTTGCGTTGTTGTTATTTTCAATAATAACCGTTTTGAATAATAACCTTTGATTATTAATAATTCGTCCTATACATTGTCATATTTCAATACTTTATGACGGGCGTACTATAACTATCCATTTTTGGTATCAATGAAATATGTTTTCATGTTATATTTTCAATATTTGCTTCGTTTTGTGCTTAAACAGTGTGATGTGGTTATCATTGAAACACGCGTTCAAGTTTCCAATTTATCAATGCTGTGCTTAAACTATGATTGTTATCTCTCGATGAGACATCGTGTTATATTTACAATAATTGATTACGATTGACTGAAACAATGTATCAATGATTCATGCGTTGTTGTTATTTTTAGTTAATTCATCATGGTAGTGCCCATTCAATTCATTTGGGCTTCGATTGTACGCGCATTCCGTCTTACTTTTAGTAACTTTTAATCATGATTGTGCTTCAACAACAAAAGCATTACATACATGTATACACTGGTACGTGCATTTATGTTACAATGTTATCTTAATGTTAACGACATCGAAGTATATAGAAGTATATATTTTAACGCATGCAAATCACAACATAATGCAACAAAACCATTAGCTAATATAAATTTATATATATTTTACACATATGACAAGAAAGTTTGTTGGGAATATTTTTCTATTGTTAATTATATGACACAGTGTGATCGTCAACTGGACTTGTTAAATGTCCGGGGAAATGTTAAAAAAACTGTTTGTCTACAAAAACCGACTGAAAATATATCCATAAGCTGAATGTACAATGTTATTAGGTATTTTAATTTATTGATCAAAGAATGCCAGCCATGTTCTGTGTTGCCTTTTATTGTTAACAGTTTAACCTCAGTTATTGAAATCATCCTTTAGAGTGTAAAACCTTTGAGTCTAATTTACGTAATTGTGTAACTCACTAATTATATTCCCCTTTACAATACGAAATTTTAGTTCCATATATTTGTTATTGCGGAATCCCAATTTTGCTGTATGTTGTTGCATAATTATACATATGTTTATGAAGTTTTCTAATAGTTCTGATAATTTAACCGTACATTGTTGGTGGAAAAGTTCCAGGGTATAAAGTTACTTTCACATTTATTATTAGAATTACAATATCAACATTATTGTCTGTCAGGAGCGTACAGGGGCAAATGGGATCGATGAACAGGCAAGAAAATATATATTAAGATAGAAAAAGAAGTAAAAGCCAAAAGCTATGTGATGAGTATAGTGAATGCCTGTGTGTGGTAAAACTGACATTACTATGTCTACATAAACTGGTAGCGCGGACAGTTGTGAATCCGGACGATTTCGCTGCGAACGGTAGTTCAGAAAAAACAGGGTTGTATCTTCGTGTTCAAACGAACATTATCCTTGTCATCTGTTTTAATAAACTGAATATTCCTAATTTATTTAGATTTGTTCCACGTGTCATGTGTTGTACAGCTTTGCCTCGCAATATCCAGAATTTTGATTGCCAGATTTTAAAGAAAAGTTCTTCTCTGATTTTCATGTCACAGGACGATACAGATTAAGTACACTTTTGCCCACCTGAATGTAACTATTCAGGTAACTATGGAATAATGACATAAAAAAGTTGTCAAGGTGTTACAGTCGCCGATAGTGATATTTTGGACTCCCGCAGAGACAATGTTCATATACTTGAGGTAATGCTAAAATGAGTGAAATGGGCTGATCAACATATCTACATGTGAGCAAATCCATGATCCAACGTGGATTTTGAACGAAATGGCTGTACTGAATTTATCAACGCATCCCCCAAACCTCAAAAATGAACCTTTTTATATGTGTATATTTAGTGTTATCATATGTCTGATAATTGTTCAAAGGATATTAATATGCAAATCCCCTGGGCCAAGATCTTTATATGGTGCTGTAACTGACATCACTGGCATTATAGTTACAAATAGCCATTGTACTTGGCACCAATACGTTTCATAATTTTTCACATATGTTTCGTTGGTTTAGTAATATGGATCAGTACTATCGGAACACAATCAATAAGTAAGTATCATCTTCAATTCACCTCTACAACTTTTCAATCCGTCCATGACAGCAGCAGCGTCAGGGTTTAAAGTCAGTTATGAATATCATGTGACTTTATGACCATGATATATTTCTGTACAAGTGTAACAATTATGGTAAACAACTAAACTTTCCATTCAAGCAAATCATGCAGGTGTCATAATTCTATTATGATGTTATTTGTGCTTTTTCATAAACCACTTACAAGACAACTGACCTCACAAGTGTTCTGTAATAGAAACATACCCATGCCTTCCCCTGATACAGATGTAGGTCTCGTTTAACGATATGTATGTCCAGTGCTCACTTCACAAACAGGAGGGATAGGCTTTTTAAGATTGACATTTTTACTTTTTTATATAGGATTGGTGACCGACTTTTTTCTGTCAATATAATTAATAGCAGCGGAAGTAAGCGATCTCCTTGCCTATGCCCTACCTGTGTTAACATTTCCTGACGGGATGGGGAATATATACAAAGAAAATATGGAGTTTCTATGAGTCAGGCCTTTCAGTACTAGCAATATCATATACCAGTTGTGCTACTTCATCTGAAGGTTTATAGAGTGTAGTTTGCAAATCGAAGAGGTAGTTTCTCAAATTAATGTACGTAGTAGCATTTCCCATCACTTTCTAATGGTGTTTCCTTTATCGTACTTCTTGATCGTTTGTAATAGTTATATTCGGAGATCGGGTGTACGTTTCTTGATTGATACCTATTGGCCCCAGATTGTGTCTAATAAGGAAACGTGATATATGTCATTTGTTCTGTTTTCTCTTTTGTCACAAATGGGAACTAGTTTATATATAAGATGCAAAACGTCAGAGTCAGGGAATAATCAGTATCGGTTGTTTTCGGAAAAGATTCCAGTGGACATAAAAGACAACCTGTTGTGGGAATTATTATACGACTGGATCACTGCAGTAAGAAAAGATTTGTTACAAAACGTAAAGAAACCGCCTCATATTACTGTGCCTGAAAACGACGTATATTTTTAGGCTCATTATTAGGCGGTGTATATTTAGATCTACTCTACTCTACTCAATCAGACTATCCGTTGAAAATGAATAGGCTATATTGAGACATCACGATTCAATTACATTTGTATTGTGTTGCGAAATCAAAACATGGTGGCTATTCGGTCAGTCAACAATACACAAGGGCGGTAGTTAGTAACCTACTATATCATATATCAACATGAGTGTTATACAAGTGGCCGGATCCTCAGTACAACAAACTGGTGAGATCATCGTATGATTTTTACATCGTCTAAGTACATTATACTGTAAATGTGTTGAAGATGGGTGTGTACAGTTTTGTATTGACAAATAAGGCTAAACCCTGAAAACACTGAAGCGTGTGGTATTGTTTTGTGAGTTTTATTTCCGCTCTTTCAGTAGGATACGAAAACGTTTAATACAGACTGCATTTGACTGTATTATGGGCCAGTGGATAAAACTGTCTGTATCTGTATCTGAAAACGTTTAAGTATAATGTTCCCTTCCTGGTAAAGTAACATACCTCCTTTAACATGAAAATAAACGTCGCTGGATTCAGAAATTCCTGCGAATCTATATCCTTGAAATATATACACATTGCAAGGAGGAATCACATTTGCATGAAAAAGATAATTTGTTTCAGGGAATATCAACCACAGTGCTTCCTGTTGTGCAACAGATAGATAGAATCAAGCAGAAATTTACCATTTAACAATACGTTTTTATCGAACACGCTATGACGAACTAACTGATATTACGACCTATTTTGCGTTTTTGGTGTTTTCGGGTTTTATTGCTGCTTTTTTGTTTGTTAGTTGTTTTGGGGGTTTTATTTTTTATTTTTTATTTTTATTTGGGATGGGGATTGAGTGTGTGTGTTTTTTTATCACGACCACTTACAGTATATTTTAGTCGAAATGAGTAAAAGAACTACGGTTATAACGAACTGAAATTAGTGGTCTTTGCAGTTCGCTATAACCGTAGTCTACTGTACACTATCAAGAGTGAGTGAGTTTAGTTTTACGCCGCACTCAGCAATATTCCAGCTATATGGCGGCGGTCTGTAAATAATCGAGTCTGGACCAGACAACCCAGTGATCAACAGCATGAGCATCGATCTGCGCAATTGGGAACCGATGACATGTGTCACCCAAGTCAGGGAACCTGACCACTAGATCCCGTTAGTCGCCTCTTACGACAAGCATGGGTTACTGAAGATCAATATTCTAACCCGGACCTTCAGGGGTCTTCTGTGAAGAAATGTTCCAATGAATTTCATATATTTTCAAGGAGGGTATAAAGGTGAACGAAAAGTGGGCTTAATGTTCAAGATTAATTCACATTTCGGGTGGCTGGAAGCAATGCTGCAACATTAAGCACCATTTATATAGCCACTGCATCACGAAGGTTGATGGGAACGAACAAGTAATGAACATTCATGTTTCTTTGAATATATGACTTTGACATATATTATAAGTCGAGAGACCACGGGGTAACCAAGCTGATAAGTGTATGCTCATCCGTATGTCGTATGTTCGATTTCCCATATGATCATAAGTGAGTGAGTGAGTTTAGCTTTACTCAACTCTTAGCAACATTCCAGCAATGTCACGGCAGGGGACACTAGAAATGGGCTTCACACATTGAACCCATGTGGGGAATTGAACCCGGGTCTTCGGCGTGACGAGCGAACGCTTTAACCACTAGGCTACCCCACCACCCCATATGGTCATAAGTATTTATTTGAAATGCATTTTTGAAACTCCATACCTCATTCATTCAGGATCTGGCTTTGAGTATAAGAGGGCGTAAATCAATACTCACTCCATGTGGTTTTACTCATTGTTATTTGTTATATCTATGCAAATGAACCCATAATTACAAAAGAGTCCTCGATGAACGATGTTTTCCTGGTCATAATGGAATTCCTATTAGTATTTCTATCGAGTTCCGACCGACAGAAAGCTTGTTTATGACTCGATCAATAAGCAAATTATCAATGAATTTTAAAAAGGTGCGTCGGGAGCGCCATCTGGCGGTCTGTGTCATATGAGGCAATAATGTGTCAGCGGGAGATAAGTAGAACGTAAGTTATGAATTGGGTGTGCTGAGATTTACATAAACCCGGTTGAACCCAGGTGACCTCAGATGGCCTTTCTTTGTTTCGAGACTGTTATACTTTTCAAAAGTGATGGTCCAGAAGGTGTCATTTTCGTCTGTTCAGTCCCGGTGTCTTGTGATAAAATTATAAATATTAACACTGACATATATAACTGAACCGGAAAAAATACTTCCTCTGGAACATTTTAAAGATATTTTCACGCCTACTCCTACATCTAGTTTTACGTTGTTGAAAGCGGCATCTCAACTGCCATTGTGTTACACTTCCGTCTCAACTAACATTCGTCCTTCAAACTGTGACAGTGAATCGTGGTCTCATGTGAAAAAATAACTAATACGTACAAATACAGTGACTTACAAAATAATTCTGAAAAACATTTTCCCACAAGCGTACATTGTATTGAAAGTATAGACAGTCTTGGCCAAATGTGTGTGTCGTTTTCTTTATATTTTGTTGTGTTCTTCTTGTATTATTTTCATTTCTGTCCAACCAATGACGGGTGTCATGAACATCTTTAAGACTTAAAATATGCTGATGTTTTACAAACCGTATATTTTGCCAAATTCACTGACTGACTGACTGAGTTTGGTTTTACGCCGCTTTTAGCAATATTCCAGCAATATCACGGCGGCGGACACCAGAAATGGGCTTCACACATTGTACCCATGTGGGGATTCAAACCCAAATTCAAAACCCAGCCATAAAAGATCATCCGAAAATACACCATCACGAAAAAGGCAAAGCAGTGATGATTGTTTTTTCGAATGCATCACTCATCACCAGTGTTTGTGAAGAAATTAGCTCGGCTTGCTCTAATGGAGGAATCACCACATACACAACGTTTCAATAAAAAATGAATATATTTGGGGTTTTTTGCTGATCGCCGTATTCGACAATATTCCAGGATATATATCACAATCCATAAGTCATTTGTTTTTAGAAACCTACAATATTTAATATGATTAAATATATGAAATATTGAGCCTCGGCATTGGGGCCCTCTTATATGTTTCTTCGTTCTGATTCTTTTCCGTACTATGTTCAGTGCTCTTGCGGTTTTCCTGACAGCATTTTTCGTGTTATATTTTACTTGGTGTTTTCAGAACATTTCCTTTTGAATGTTTATTTTGAAATCAGAATTGCCATTTAAATTTTCTTTTAAAAATATAGAACGGAGCCGGGGATCAAATTAAATGAAAGATAAGAGTACTCATGGTTATTTCTAAATAATTGTTGATCAGAGACAATAATGATGAATAATAAAACCCGTTAACACGGTCTTTTCATAAGTCTCGCATTCATATTTTTGTCATTCAGGCAAGGAGAAAAACTCTTTTTTTGAAAATATTCGTCATTTGTGAATTTGTTGGTTGGCGAACCAGCAAACAAAAGAATTTAACTTTTAAATTTAATTTTTAACTTAAATTGATTATCAATACGTCTGAGAGCTAAAATTGATGCAGTGTGTCAGTTTCGTAAACCTTTGAAATTGAAAAAGACGTTGCTAAACTAAAAGCGACAAGACCTCTTCCGTGATCTTTTGAAATTGTACAATTTCGTTTGTATTATAAGAATGTTTTTATGAATGTGTATCAAATTGTGACGAATGGCGAGGCTGTGAGCCTATCCTGTCTATCCAGCGGCACTCGTCACCTACAAAAGTATTAACTTTTTTTTGGATATTATTTCAAGTCCTTATAAATTTAAAATCATTTTCACTTCTCTGTCTATCTGCTCCGACAAAAACTGTCTACATCTATAAAATAATCAGTCGACTTTGGGGTATGTTTTAATTTGTCTGATTTCTTTTTGTTACATATGTCTTGTGTGTTTTGTATCTTAATCTGATTATTTGTTTTGTGGTTTTATTATTATTTTTTTAATTATTTAATGGGTTTTGGGGGTATTTTTAATCGCTATGCTTTATTCGTATTATGTCAGACATTCTCGCCTTTACGATGTTATTCCGTTCGACACAGTCAGATTTTTTTTTATTCGGTGTATTTGGAGACACGGATGTGAAATATCACATACACTCTGCTAATGATAATGTTATCACGCTGAACACGGATGTAAGTGTCGTGGTCCATCAAACTGGGAATACAGGTCGATTCGATTGGTTTAAGAGACATTTAAAACGTCTACCTACATTAATAATTTGTGGAGACAATTTCAATGTGTCATTATGATCATATTCGAACTGTTGCCATGCAATCGATCCAAGGACATCACTGCTCCAGCAACGAATTCTCAGTGTCAAGGTCACTCAGTTGACATGCGCACGCAGTCACCCTACATGACCCAGTTGTGTCCGGACAGACACAAACATGTCTGGCCCGGCTTGGTCTGTGTGTGTCCCGGGGAGTGGCTCGTTCACAGCTGGTGGGGGGTGCAGGCGTTAGGGGGTTGGGGCGGGGCGTAGTCACGACTTCCTTCTCAATCGGAACGAGGCAAGTTACCGTAGTTGCTCAGGGAAGAGTTTCGTTTGTAATAGGTGGCCCTCTTTACAAACATGAAAGATATAAACAATGGCGTTCTCGTCCTCTCATAAATACCATATTCACTTCATTGGCAATAGTTTAGTATAGTTTCACGCCACATTCAACAATATTCCAGCTATATGGCGGTCATTAGCAATAAGTGCTCTGTACGTCTCTCATGTTTCCTTTCCTTAAACAGTTTCATTTCCTGTTAGCCATCAATCCTGATTCTCCAGCAAAGTTTTCGATCTTTACCTTGTGGCTCGGTAAATAACAGTTTCCTTGTTTCTTGCTAAACGTAGCCTTGCTCCAAGGCTGTACTGATTCAAGTCCATGAATGTATAATTCTATCCTTTAATGAGGCAGTCGAGATAAGGACGCTATGTCTGTTTGAGGGACAATTTGGGTTTTATTTATTAATACATTTTAGAAATTATCATTTAAACTATTAATTATTACCTTAGACTTGTCCAAGTCCATGTTTAACGTGACCGCCTCCGTGGTGTAGTGGTTAGGGCTTCCTCCCGGAGAGCGGGTTCGATCCCCGGCTGCGTCATACCATAAGACGTTAAAATATGGTACTTGTTGGTCTCTGCCTGGCGCTCGGCATTCATGGGTACAACAAGGACTGGTCGGCTCGGAGTCAGTATAATGTGTCTGGATGGGGTATTCATGCTTAACTGCAGCGTGGTATCTCAGTGAGCTGGCACTATAAAACCAGCTTAAGTATAGGCTAGTACAAACAGCCAGACATACACACGCATGCAGGTCGTCATATGGGCGAAATATTCTTGTTCTTGTTAAATATGCGAGTTTAACCCAATTTCACCTCACATCACCATGTTTAACGTAGCACCCGGCAATATATTACAGCTATATAACAGTGGTCTGTGACGTAGCAACCCTTTAGACATTTCAGTCAAATCAGACATGCAATTCATGACCGACTGACTGAGTTTGGTTTTACGCGGCTTTTAGCAATATTCCAGCAACATCACGGCGGGGGACACCAGAAATGGGCTTCACACATTGTACCCATGTGGGGAATCGAACCCGGGTCTTCGGCGTGACGAGCCAACGTTTTAACCACTAGGCTACCCCACCGCCCCACATGCAATTCATGGTTATAGTTACGACCAACCATCCACGCCATTGGAGTCCGAGGACATGCTGTCAAACAAGCCACCGAGCCTGACCACCTGATCCATCTGAAGGCGGAATCGAACCCGGGTTTGCGGCGTGATGAGCAAACGCTTTCACAACTAGGCTACCCCACCGCCCCGAGTTGATGGCGAAGGCGTGTCTACAACAGTTGAGGAGATGGACACTGCTAAACTTATGACAAGCATAAGACGCATGTAAATGACTTATTTCTGTTGCATTACTCACACACGAGTCGCGTGGCGCTGGTGATTTCTTTGAGAAATATATAATCAAAAACACGTAATTTTCCATCATTGACATTTGTGGTACAATGACGTCAGATTATAAGTTGGTACGCTTATGGTATTTTACGGGCGCTTAAACGCTGGGTTTTCCGTGTTGAAGTGCTGTTCACATTTATCAAACCGACTCTGTGAAACAAAGATTAGTATCAGGACAAGGATATACAATGACGGAAGTTTTGTTGACATGGTTTAACCACAACAATGCAGCCCTGATAGGTATGAAACAAGTAAATATCCTTGATGACCGAAGAAAGGGTGGATTGAAATCTGAAAGTGCCTGCAATATATGTATCGAACGATTGATTTTAAAGTCGGTTGATTTTGTATACACCATCTGGGCATGGTGGTCGTGTGTGTGACTGGTCGAGCATGGCGAGGGGTGTTAGGGTATGGTGGACGGTAACCTGCTGGACTAGCTTGACGAGAGGTGTTGGGACATGGAGGTCGTGTATGTCACTGGACTTGCTTGACGAGAGGTGTTAGGACATGGTGGTCGTGTATGTCACTGGTCTAGCTTGACGAGAGGTGTTAGGACATGGAGGTGGTGTATGTCACTGGTCTAGCTTGACGAGAGGTGTTAGGACATGGTGTTCATGTATGTCACTGGTCTAGCTTGACGAGAGGTGTTAGGACATGGTGGTCGTGTATGTCACTGGTCTAGCTTGACGAGAGGTGTTAGGACATAGTGGTCGTGTATGTCGCTGGTCTAGCTTGACGAGAGGTGTTAGGACATGGAGGTCGTGTATGTCACTGGTCTAGCTTGACGAGAGGTGTTAGGACATGGAGGTGGTGTATGTCACTGGTCTAGCTTGACGAGAGGTGTTAGGACATGGTGGTCGTGTATGTCACTGGACTAGCTTGACGAGAGGTGTTAGGACATGGTGGTCGTGTATGTCACTGGTCTAGCTTGACGAGAGGTGTTAGGACATGGTGGTCGTGTATGTCACTGGTCTAACTTGACGAGAGGTGTTAGGACATGGTGGTCGTGTATGTCACTGGACTAGCTTGACGAGAGGTGTTAGGACATGGTGGTCGTGTATGTCACTGGACTAGCTTGACGAGAGGTGTTAGGACATGGTGGTCGTGTATGCCGCTGGTCTAGCTTGACGAGAGGTGTTAGGACATGGAGGTCGTGTATGTCACTGGTCTAGCTTGACGAGAGGTGTTAGGACATGGAGGTCGTGTATGTCACTGGTCTACCTTGACGAGAGGTGTTAGGACATAGTGGTCGTGTATGTCACTGGTCTACCTTGACGAGAGGTGTTAGGACATGGTGGTCGTGTATGTCACTGATCTAGCTTGACGAGAGGTGTTAGGACATGGAGGTGGTGTATGTCACTGGTCTAGCTTGACGAGAGGTGTTAGGACATGGTGGTCGTGTATGTCACTGGTCTAGCTTGACGAGAGGTGTTAGGACATGGTGGTCGTGTATGTCAATGGTCTACCTTGACGAGAGGTGTTAGGACATGGTGGTCATGTATGTCACTGGTCTAGCTTGACGAGCGGTGTTAGGACATGGAGGTGGTGTATGTCACTGGTCTAGCTTGACGAGAGGTGTTAGGACATGGTGGTCGTGTATGTCACTGGTCTAGCTTGACGAGAGGTGTTAGGACATGGAGGTCGTGCATGTCACTGGTCTAGCTTGAAGAGAGGTGTTAGGACATGGAGGTCGTGTTGTCACTGGTCTAGCTTGACGAGAGGTGTTAGAACATGGAGGTCGTGTATGTCACTGGACTAGCTTGACGAGAGGTGTTAGGACATGGTGGTGGTGTATGTCACTGGACTAGCTTGACGAGAGTTGTTAGGACATGGTGGTCGTGTATGTCACTGGACTAGCTTGACGAGAGTTGTTAGGACACGGTGGTCGTGTACGTCACTGGTCTAGCTTGACGAGAGGTGTTAGGACATGGAGGTCGTGTATTTCATTGGACTAGCTTGACGAGAGGTGTTAGGACATGGAGGTGGTGTATGTCACTGGTCTAGCTTGACGAGAGGTGTTAGGACATGGTGGTCGTGTATGTCACTGGACTAGCTTGACGAGAGGTGTTAGGACATGGAGGTCGTGTTGTCACTGGTTTAGCTTGACGAGAGGTGTTAGGATATGGTGTTCGTGTATGTCACTGGACTAGCTTGACGAGAGGTGTTAGGACATGGAGGTCGTGTATGTCACTGGACTAGCTTGACGAGAGGTGTTAGGACATGGAGGTGGTGTATGCCGCTGGTCTAGCTTGACGAGAGGTGTTAGGACATAGTGGTCGTGTACGCCGCTGGTCTAGCTTGACGGGAGGTGTTAGGATATGGTGTTCGTGTATGTCACTGGACTAGCTTGACGAGAGGTGTTAGGATATGGTGTTCGTGTATGTCACTGGACTAGCTTGACGAGAGGTGTTAGGACATAGTGGTCGTGTATGCCGCTGGTCTAGCTTGACGAGAGGTGTTAGGACATGGAGGTGGTGTATGTCACTGGTCTAGCTTCACGACAGGTGTTAGGACATGGCGGTCGTGTATGTCACTGGACTAGCTTGACGAGAGGTGTTAGGACATGGTGGTCGTGTATATCACTGGTCTAGCTTGACGAGAGGTGTTAGGACATGGAGGTCGTCTATGTCACTGGTCTAGCTTGACGAGAGGTGTAAGGACATGTTTGTCTGATGGAAGACAGCATGTGTTAGAAAGATGGCCGTCAAATTGATCTCTTGATACACTTGAACACATCTGATAAACTTGGAACGCATGGCCATCGTAGGTCTCAGGAGTAGCTTGACAACAGGTGTTTTTGAACATACGGGTGTGTTATAACTGCCGACGTTGCGGACACGAGCGTTGCTCGAATGGAAATAGCGAATGATTTCTGCTGACATGAATGCTTTATCTGCACATGAGCATATAACCAGCTAACAAATCGTTATATTTTATGAAGTAGTAATATTTCACGTATTCCTTTTTGTGTTCATAATCTCACATGTTTCGATCTGAGGGAAAATAATAACTCTTTCAATACAGGCTCTAACAAGGCTGCACCCACATCAAACATAATTAAGGACCTCAACAGACTTCCTAGGCTACAAAAGCCCTTCAAAATTCCCTGATCTTCCAAGGTCAGTAATTCAGAAAGACTCTTTAACATAGCGGTCTTTGATGTTGAGGAGTTTGCCAAGCCATTGTCATGTCGTCTGCTCGCGACTCACGCAAGATGGCGGCGAACGGTTTATGCAAATGTGTCGTGTTCGGAGCTGTCATGTTGTGAAGATTTATCTGCTAGGATAATGTGTAGTTTCCAACCTCCCAGAGAGGTGATCGACAGCCATGTCTGTACGTCCGTTGTACAAAGGAGAGTACGTGCCAGACGAGAGCGTGGCCACGTCCCACGCAACTCGATATCTTTGTTACCAAGTGACCGGAAAAGTGTGTTGGGGGAGTGATTAGGACGCCACGGGGGGAGGGGTCGGGGTCATCTTCTTTGTCACGACTTACTTAATCCCAGTTCACTTTATATGTCATAGAGCAGAAATGTACAATTAACCTATCCAGGGTGCGGCCAGGTATTACTAGAAGTTGGGCCCTGTTTGTACATAGATGCATGACATTGACCAGCCGAAATGTTAGGATGTGGCAGAGGTATGTGGTCTCTGGATGTGGGTTTATTTTGTTTTTGTTTGTTTAGTGTGTTTTTTTGTTTGTTTGTTTGTTGTTGTTTTTTGGTTGTTTCTTTGTTTATTGTTGTAATTGTTTGTTTGTGTGTTGTTGTTTTTTTTTTGGGGTGTGTTTGTGTGTGTGTGTGTGTGGGGGAAGTTATTTGTCTGTGATTATTAAGGATAAAGCACAGTGCCATGCAGCAACAATGTTAAGGATTTTTCATCCCAGGTTTGGACACTCAATGATATGGCATAATTCAAACAGCATACCTTCCGTTACACTCAGACAAAAAATGCAACCCCTCTACTACTGAACTAAATACGGTATCTTTGTTTACGGTGATAGGAGGAGCTTCTCTCTTTGCTCCAATCAGAGACAGGTGTCTCGGACGCTGCCTTCAATCTGATTGGTTAAACATTCCAAACAAACCTGAAGCTCCACCACCATATCTCCCTCCCATTGCTATCTTGCAAGTTCTTCAGTGCAACTAAATTTGAGATAACTTGTTTCCCCTCCTTTGTCTCCTGTGAAGCTTGGAATGTGGCAAGATCTGAAAATATTCAAAATGACAATAAGTCCAAATTAATCCTTTCACTAAAATAAAACTAATGCACTACTTTGAAACTTTCAGACGAATAATATGCACGCACAAGGCAATGTTGCATGCATGCACAATGCCAAACACTTTCCATCGCTAACACGTTCTGTTATTGCACTTCTAACAAGAAAGGGTGTTAGGTTTTTTTCGTATTCTATCACCTCGTATATCCTTCCCTGTCTGGTGACAAAGGGTTGTATTCAAAAGGGGTATCGATGCGGGGCTGTATAATGGCGGCCCATCCCTCGTTCACTTACCTACACGACAATCCAGTCTCACAATGCTTTATCAGCGGGTTATATCTGGGAGCTGATTAGCATTAAAACTGACGTCGGAGTTATTCGTGTTCAGCATAAACACGTCGTTATTGTGTCTAGTGCGTATTTAACTGCACTAGCGCACCCGGAGTTACTTTGATTGAATTAATGGCTCCGAGACTGACTGGCGAGTGTTGTTGCTAGTTATCTTGACTAAACGTAGAATTACCTGGTCTTAACTTTTGCTGAGTGCGGCGTTAAACAACAAGCAAACAAACCTGGGTGCCGTTGTACAAAGCGATCTTAGCGCTAAGGTGACCGTAACTCCCATACCTTACGTAGACTTAAGGTAGTCTTAGCGCTAAGGTTGTTTTGTACAACGGCACCAAGGGGCACCTTTCACGAAGCAACCGTTACTAAGGTTAACCCTAACTCTCATTCTTTAACATTGTACTAAGGTTACCTTAGTGACTTACGATCACCTTAGAGCTTTGTGAAAGGAGGCCCTGGGTGCCGTTGTACAAAGCGACCTTAGTGCTAAGGTGAACGTAACTTCCATACCTGAACATAGACTTAAGGTAGTCTTAGCGCTAAGGTTGTTTTGAACAACGGCACCCAGGTCTTCAGAGGTGAATTTTCTGGGGACATTCAGCAGTTTTTTATATCAGGCAAGTTTATTGTTTGACTAGTAATATTCATTTGGGTACGAATATATTTCCCAAACAAGCGATTTTAGGCCTAAGAAACACCTTTGTCTAAAATAAGAAGTTTTGGAAAGGTAACGAACCTTTTTTCTGTTTATTGAGTTCCGATTTCGGAAACAGTGGGTGATTCTCGAGCGTTGCAGTGGGAGAATGAGTGCGTGAGTGATTGGGTAGTTGGTTTGTCGAGTGAGTGAGTGATTGGTCGGGTGAGTGAGCGAATGTGACAGTCAACTTGAGCAGGCCATGCACATATACCTTATCCGGTTGTAAATGGGCTGGAATTCCAAAATGAGTTACTTGAATAGTTGCATTTTGGCGTTCACCGATGGGTTAGTCGTGGTATCAGACAAACGTTTTACTCTCGAACAGTATGTAATCCTGATCGAAACAAAAACACCATTGAAATTGAATAGGATGCCCAGTGAACCTAAACCTGAGGAAAATCACGTCTTTCTTCATTTGGGGCTTCTGCATAACAGTAAGATCCGGGTTTTAGGGAAAATAAGGACTTAAGGCAGACTATCGTGCAATCAACAATAATCCTTGACAGGGATCAAGGCAACTGTTTATGAGATGGTTGAGCATTATACACTATAGTCCGTTTGGCTCAAAAGCGGACCGATGAATTGCAATCTAACTCGAAAACTAATAAACATAAAATACTCAATGAAACACTGATCATAATCAAAACCTCAGACCAACTCTGTGAGGTTTTTGCAGAATTTATGTCCTAAAAATAAAAAAAATTGTTTATCAAACTATCATTAATATATCGACACAATTCACTATATGTTACGAGGGACGAGTGCAGAGAAAGGGACAGCCAGGTGTGCGAGAAAGGATGGAGACGGCACAGTACAAGTTAATGAATCAATAACGTTGTCGGCACTTGTGCACGTGCTTCTCTAACACCAGGCTGTCCCTTTCTCTGCACTCCTCCCTCGTAACAAATGGTGAGCTGTGTCAAAATTTTAATGATATTTTGTTAAACAACTTTTTTAATTTTAGAACATAAATTCTGCAAACAAATCACAGAGTTTGTCTGATGTTTTGATTATGATCAGCGTTTCATTGAGTATTATATGTTTATTAGTTTTCGAGTTAGATTGCAATTCATCGGTCCGCTTTTGAGCCAAACGGACTATAGTGGCTTGTCGCCTCCCTGTGGATGTGTCCCCTATCCAGTTGACTATTTAAATCAGAAATACGTGTGGCCTTACAAGTGAAGTCATGGAAGCGCATCTCCAGACAAATGTCTGACCTTCCCTTGTTGAATCTATGCGTCAGAAGTAATTTTAGCTACCATCAAGGCCTGCACATTATTTTATCTATTCGTAAAGATAAGTTGTTTAACAATATGTATAGATATTTTGCCATTTTATATTTTACCCCTTTTACACTGTATATATGTTAATTTCCTTATAGCAAAAATGTCTATGGCGTGTTTTACCAGCATTTACATGTTTAATTATAAATTTATGTGATTTGTGAATTTTGTGTCTTATTTGCTGCTGTGATATATTTAATAGTTCTTGTGATTTATTTTATATTTTTACAGTCTCTCATAACTCTTACATAGAGTGATTTGTTACATTTTATCTGTTGTATGTATGTTTTAGAATGTTAATGTCTATTGTAACAAGGTGAGACTTTACTGTCTGTCAGAACCATCGACATCCGCCATCTCGAGACCTGGGAAGAAACTGAAACTGATGCCGCGCGTTGACCATCTTGTGATCACTCGAGTGTGTGAGTGTATGCACGTGCGTGTGTCTTTGTATGTTCATTCGCCATTTCTAAATGAATCATTCGGACACTGTCATCCTGTTCGGTCGAATCAAGAATGAAAAATCCGAAAATATTGTTCAGGAATATTCGACAGACAGACAGACATTTATTCAGTAATAGGCCACTGGCCCAAAATACATTCATAAATATAATAAAAAGGTACATGCGTTTTACCAGGGAGACTATATAATGTTGTAGATTATCCCTGGTTTTACATAAAAACATCAGAATCTCTTATTTTCCCAACATTATATAAAAATATGCACAAATTATTTATAACATTTATGTTTTTTGAAGTCATTATGTTTATAAAACTGTGTTGTGAAATAAGATGTTTCAAATATTTACCCAGAAACTTATTCCTTATATCTAAGTAGGCTTTACAATAAAGTAAAACATGTATTTCATCTTCAATTAAATTAAGATTATTTTTGTAGCAAAAAGGACAGAATCTTGAATAATAAGGGACATTGTTATATCTACCGGTCTCAGAACTAAGTTTAAATTTACCACATCTAAATTTTGTTAAACAATTTCTTAAATATGGGGCAATACCTAACTGAGATAAGTTTCAACATTCAGGAGGGACTTGAAAAGAATATAATCAGAACACTTGGTTGTACTATGTAGGGATGAGTACCAATCTTGTGAAAGATTATCAGACAATCTTTGCTTAAAAACAGAAATGAAACCATCAATATCCCAAATATCCTGTGAAATCCAAACAAAGCCAAACCCAAATCTAAATAAAATATTCTTCATATGAGATGCCCATGTCGTCCGTCCAGATTCATCCAAAGACTTAAGCATTAAATAAAACTGATGAGGTAATCTACAACTTGGAAGAGTTAAAAGTCTACACCAATATTTAACTGCCCTTGACATATAAGTAAGTTCAAGAGGGAATCTGCCACATTCACCAAGAACCATATTGTTGCATGTATTTTTACCAACTTTTAAGAAATATTTACATGTCTTTATCTGGATTTGTTCAATGATTTTACAATGGGTAACACCCCAAATTTCTGAACCGTAACAAAGAATAGGTTTAACCATAGCATCAAATACTTTAAAAAGATCCGCACATGACAGATAACCTACTCTTTTTTGATATCTATAGATAGCCATAAGGGCTTTATTGGCTTGAGAAGCAAGAGTAGTGTGAGCTTTAGTCCAAACTAGCCTAGGAGTGAACACAATACCCAAGTACCTGTAGTATGAGACAACTTCCAGCCTTTGCCCATTAAGAACCCACTTTTCATACTGTCTAAGGGGCCCGCTATTCCTGAAAACAATAACTTTAGTCTTATTAATATTGACCTTCATACCGGTGAGTTGACAAAAATTTTCAAGCACATGAATCTTCTTCTGAAGCTGGGGAGCAGTATCCGAGACTGAGGAAACATCATCCGCAAACATTAGAGCATATAGATTATTAACATCAGGTGTAATAAATATACCACGGCCACCAAATTGCCCCATACTTTCCATAAGCTGATTAATAAAGATAATAAGAATATTCGACGGATTATCAACCTGAAAACGGAGCGCACAAAAATATGGACTTTGTGTTCTTTGTGTTCATGAATAGCATTTGTACTTATGACACAGATTAGAGTAATGAAAAATGTGATACAATCATACATGTTAGAGCAGTTTGATATGAATCGGTAAACATGAAGAAATACTGTACATGTTGATAGTTTTAGAATTCCAGTGCTGTTCTATCAATAGAAAATAGTTGGTTGACGCTGCTTCCGATACTGAACATAAGGTTGTTATACCTGAAAAGCGAAACGTTTTGAAAGCATTTTTGTTCTTGTAATATCCGGCCAAACTAGTGAAATAAAGAAATTGTCTGTTAACAAAAATTATTTTGTTGCCTTTTCCTGGGTTTTTTTCAACTAAAAATGTCTGTTTGCGCTCTTAAAAAACATCTTTTCTCGATTCAATCCCACATATCTAGACTTGCCACATATCCTAGACTTGCGTGGGCCTTCTTGGATATATCTGCTTCAGGGTCTGTATCACAGACGGACAGGGAAGGACAAGGAAGAACTGCTCTCAACAGTCGAATCAATATCCTAGGCATTCGACGGTCACCTCAGCAGTGAGTGAGTTTAGTTTTATGCCGCACTCGGCAATATTCCAACTATATGGTGGCGGTTTGTAAATAATCGACTCTGGACCAGACAATCCAGTGATCAACAGCATGAGAACTATCTACGCATTTGGGATACGATGACGTGTGTCAACCAAGTCAGCGAGCCTGACCACCCGATCCCGCTATAGTCGCCTCTTACAACAAGCATGGGGTAACCATAGCAGGGAACCCCGATGTGTCTTTCAAACAACCACTCAATGATAATTCCTTTAATAAACACAGTTAAAGCAAGAAAAACTTCCATGTGCACCGAGCCTTCATGCGAAGACATAGGCGATATGCATGGAAGACACCCTGTGTAGGCGATATGCATGGAAGACACCCTATATAGGCGATATGCATGGAAGACACCCTGTGTAGGCGATATGCATAGAAGACACGCTATATAGGCGATACGCAAGGAAGACACGCTATATAGGCTATATGCAAGGAAGACACGCTATATAGGCGATATGCAAGGAAGACACGCTATATAGGCCATATGCATGGCAGACACGCTATATAGGCGATATGCAAGGAAGACACGCTATATAGGCCATATGCAAGGAAGACACGCTATATAGGCCATATGCATGGCAGACACGCTATATAGGCCATATGCATGGCAGACACACTATATAGGCCATATGCATGGCAAACACGCTATATAGGCCATATGCATGGAAGACACGCTATATAGGCCATATGCATGGAAGACACGCTATATAGGCCATATGCATGGAAGACACGCTAATGATGATTGAATGGAAGACAAGCAATATAGCGATATGCAGGGATGACACGCTATGTAGCGACATACATGCAAGGACACCCTATATAAGCGATATGCGTGCGTAGACACCCTTTATAGGCGATATACATATGCAAAGACACCCTATATAGGCAATATGCGTACAAGGAGACCCTATATAGGCGATATGCATGGGAGACACCCTATATAGGCGATATGCATGGAAGACACCCTATATAGGCAATATGCGTGCAGGGAGACCCTATATAGGCGATATGCATGCGAATACACCCTATATAGGCAATATGCATGCGAAGATACCCTATATAGGCGATATGCGTGCAAGGAGACCCTATATAGGCGATATGCGTGCAAGGAGACCCTATATAGGAGATATGCATGCGAACACACCCTGTATAGGCAATATGCGTGCAAGGAGATCCTATTTTGGCGATATGCATGCGAAGACATCCTATATGGGCAATATGCGTGCAGGGAGATCCTATATAGGCGATATGCATGCCCTAGACACCCTATATTGGCAATATGCGTGCAAGGAGACCCTATATAGACAATATGCATGCAACGACCCTATACAGGAGACATACACTAAACGCCAAAATAAACGTTACCCTCCTTCCTTAATGACGGAGGTACCTATCTTAAACTGGCGTTGTGATGCGTGGACGTCCACTTCTTGGTCTGTCTACGGTGACCCCAGTCTGTCTGAAGCCCTGAATAAGTCTTATAACCGTGATACGGTGGCATCGTGGGCGTTGGCAACAGCATTGTATGTCGACCCCATCTGCACCATCCCAATGGTTCTTTCTCTCCCTTCAACTGTTAATCGTGGCATATTTCTCGTACTTGGGTATCAGATCATGTCTTCTAGTGTCTCTTTATACCCTATAGAAAGATTCTGCATGTGAAATGGATGTAAATACTGTTTGAATATTGCCGCGTTTTGGCGATTGATATTGCTATGTGTAAAATGGAAATGGAAAAATGTTACTTTGCGAGAAAAAATGTTAACAAAGATAATTGTAGATGTTCCTTAACATTTTTTCACAATATCAAAGACACGTTTTACTTGTTTTCACTAATGCAAATCAGAAGAAAATGTTTTAAAAGACTGAAATCATAGCAATGATCATTTTACAATTTTACACTCTCTACAACAGTTATTTCTTATTTTAATAGTTGAAAAATGGTGACTTTAAATGGTTTATCATTATGCCAAAGCAGAATTTTAGTTCAACCTTTCTTTTGGACATCAAAATCACTATTATTGGTTTATTTCGGCTTGGACGAATATAGGACAATTTAACTCTTCTGAAAAAGATGCATTTCACTCAAATATAAATGCATTTGAGAATTGTTTTTCGTGATTTGCGTAAAGCTGTGTTGTTAAACTTTCTTGTAAATTAAAACCTTCTAAAATATCTTTGATACTCTTTCAGTAATTCGTAAAGGTAGGAGGCTAACGTTTCTTTTGGCGTCTAGTGTGCATGCGAAGACACCGTATATAGGCGATATTCATGGAAGACCCCCAATATAGGAGATACCCTACGTAGGCGATATGCATGGAAGGACACCCTATATAGGCGATATGCATGCAAGGACACCCAATATAGGCGATATGCATGGAAGACACCCCATATAGTCGATATGCATGGAAGACACCCTATATAGGTGATATGCATGGATGACCCCTTATATAGGCGATATGTATGCAAGGACACCCTATATAGGCTATATGCATGCAAGGACCCCCCAATATAGGCGATATGCATGGAAGACATCCTAGATAGGCGATATACATGGAAGACAAGCTATATAGGCGATACGCATGGATGACACCCTATATAGGCGATATGCATGCAAGGACACCCTATATAGGCGATATGCATGCAAGGACACCCGATATAGGCGATATGCATGGGGAGACACCCTATATAGGCGATATGCATGCAAGGACACCCAATATAGGAGATATGCATGCGAAGACATCCTATATAGGCGATATGCATGCAAGGACACCCGATATAGGCGATATGCATGGTGAGACACCCTATATAGGCGATATGCATGGATGACACCCTGTATAGGCGATATGCATGCAAGGACACCCGATATAGGCGATATACATGCGTAGACACCCTATATAGGCAATATGCATGCAACGACCCTATACAGGAGACATACACTAAATTCAAAGATAAACGTTACCCTCCTTCCTTAATGACGGAGGTACCTATCTTAAGCTGGCGTTGTGATGCGTGGACGTCCACTTCTTGGTCTGTCTACGGTGACCCCAGTCTGTCTGAAGCCCTGAATAAGTCTTATAACCGTGATACGGTGGCATCGTGGGCGTTGGCAACAGCATTGTATGTCGCCCCCATCTGCACCATCCCAATGGTTCTTTCTCTCCCTTCAGCTGTTAAGCAGAATTTTATTTCAACCTTTCTTTTGGACATCAAAATCACTACTATTGGTTTATTTCGGCATGGACGAATATAGGACAATTTAACTCTTCTGAAAAAGATGCATTTCACTCAAATATAAATGCATTTGAGAATTGTTTTTCGTGATTTGCGTAAAGCTGTGTTGTTTAGCTTTCTTGTAAATTAAAACCTTCTAAAATATCTTTGATACTCTTTCAGTAATTCGTAAAGGTGGGAGGGTTACGTTTCTTTTGGCGTCTAGTGTACATGCGAAGACACCGTATATAGGCGATATTCATGGAATACCCCCAATATAGGAGATACCCTACGTAGGCGATATGCATGGAAGGACCCCCTATATAGGCGATATGCGTGGAAGGACACCCTATATAGGCGATATGCATGCAAGGACACCCAATATAGACGATTTGCATGGAAGACACCCCATATAGTCGATATGCATGGATGATACCCTATATAGGCGATATGTATGCAAGGACACCCTATATAGGCGATATGCATGCAAGGACCCCCAATATAGGCGATATGCATGGACGACAACCTAGATAGGCGATATACATGGAAGACACCCTGTATAGGCGATATGCATAGAAGACAAGCTATATTGGCGATACGCATGGATGACACCCTATATAGGCGATATGCATGCAAGGACACCCTATATAGGCGATATGCATGCAAGGACCCCCAATATAGGCGATATGCATGGACGACACCCTAGATAGGCGATATACATGGAAGACACCCTGTATAGGCGATATGCATAGAAGACAAGCTATATTGGCGATACGCATAGATGACACCCTATATAGGCGATATGCATGCAAGGACACCCTATATAGGCGATATGCATGCAAGGACACCCAATATAGGCGATATGCATGGACGACACCCTAGATAGGCGATATACATGGAAGACACCCTGTATAGGCGATATGCATAGAAGACAAGCTATATTGGCGATACGCATGGATGACACCCTATATAGGCGATATGCATGCAAGGACACCCTATATAGGCGATATGCATGGATGACACCCAATATAGTCGATTTGCATGGGGAGACACCCTATATAGGCAATATGCATGGATGACACCCTATATAGGCGATATACATGCAAGGACACCCAATATAGGAGATATGCATGCGAAGACATCCTATATAGGCGATATGCATGGTGAGACACCCTATATAGGCGATATGCATGGATGACACCCTGTATAGGCGATATGCATGCACGGACACCCAATGTAGGCGATATGCATGCGTAGACACCCTATATAGGCAATATGCATACGATGACACCCTGTACAGGCGATATGCATGGATGACACCCTATACACTCGATATGCATAGATGACACCCTATACAGACGATATGCATGCGAACACTCTATTTAGGGGACATGCATACTCTGTTCATGCCCCAAGTTAGTGAGTGAGTCGGTTCACTTTCAGCTTAATTTACACGGTTAACAATTTGTCGAAGCCCACGAGCACCGTATGTTGGTGCCAAACCTTCGAACCCAAGATCATAGGATTCTGACACGTCTAAGGGAAGCAACTTGCAGCACAGCGACTGGGCCACATGTGCATCCACTCAGTTAATAACAGTTTCAAGGCCTTGTCAGCTTTAAATAAGTACTTGAAAGCACTCTGAAAATCACTCTAATAATCACAACCCATAATTGAATTCAATTTTATTTGAAAATAAATACGTACAAAAGTAAGACAATATGAAGTACATGCATTGGTCGAACAAGAATGCGCACTGGACCAGACAAACTAATGATTGGCATTATGCATCAACGAAGTGTGCGAGCCTGATAACCCGATCCCGTCACCTCTCACGACTAGCGCGAAGAAGATCAACTCTAACCCGGATCTTTAAGAGTGGTCTGCGTGAAGATACAGTGAATAATAGCCATTGTTGTCAAGTTGTCTTCAATGTTTCACGTCCTGGTTAAAATTCCAACTTAAATTCTTAAAACGGAAGTCCGTGTTCAGCCAAAGGGAGAATTTTAAATTAAAATGAAAAATAATCTTAAATTCAAACGTGTTTTCTCTTGGTAAAGATCCGGGTTATAATTGCCTCCAGCAAACCATCCTAGACGTGTTGGCTCGTCGACTTGGGTCATGCATGCCCTCATATCCTAATTGTGTCGTCCATGTTGATGATCATGATATAAACCAAGGGCGGATCCAGGAATTTTGAAAGGGGGGAGGGGGCAGTTCTGACCCCCCGACTCCGCCAACGCAAAATAAAAAATCTTCAATGCGGTCTTAAGTCATTTTCAAAAGGGGGGGTTCGAACCCCTGACTCAACCCCAAGCACACCTCCCCCGGCCCCTCTTGGATCCGCCCATGAAAACCCCCATGATAAAGCAGACACATTACTGAGTGAGTGAGTATGGTTGTACGCCGCTTTTAGCAATATTCCAGAAATATCATGACGCGGAACACCAGAATGGGCTTCACATATGAGGAATCGAACCCGGGTCTTCAGTGTGACGAGCGAACGATTTAACCACGAGGCTGCCCCACATATTACGTTAAACAAATAAACAAGTATATCATTAAGTCGTCGGACTTTCATGTTGATAATTATGGTGAAAAATCCCGTTGTGATACTTCTCAGTACAATGCTATCAACGCTTGCATCACTTATAGAAAGAACAAAAAACTTGTCTACAACATCCGATGCATGTAACTGCGCATGTCCGTTGTCCTAATACCAAAGGAGGTCGGCGAGATGTTTACGCGCATCTGACTGCGACGTTGGGAACTGTGACAGTACATGCTGTACGTTGCGTCACTTGGCGTCCCTGAGACGTCTGGCTTGATCGGTTTTCTGCCGAGGTCGTGATGACAGCATTCAGCAAAGTCTCCATAGCCAGACATTCTTCCGTCGTCCATGAGCGATTGGAACCAAGTGCAGTAATCGGGATCTCAACTCGTCCGCTCCTCACAGCCCGGCAGTCTGTAAAACAAGTTCCGCAGTGTATCCTGTGTATCCTGAATACAATAGGTTTATATCTATAGAGTGAGTGAGTGAGTATGGTTTTACGCCGCTTTTAGCAATATTCCAGCAATAGCACGGCGGGGGACACCAGAAATGGGCTTCACACATTGTACCCATGTGGGGAATCGAACCCGGGTCTTCGGCGTGACGAGCGAACGCTTTAACCACTAGGCTACCCCACCGCCCCATTTATATCTATAGAAGGTAAGGCGGTGGGATAACCATGCAGATTCTCTCGTCACCGGCCCGTGCAACACTCGACATCTTGCAATATCAAACAAGGTGTGGTCAGGTGAAATGGGATTTACGGTCGTACTTGAGAATATTTCGCTCATATGACGACATGCATGTGTGTGTATGTGTGCTGGTTGTACTAGCCCAGACTTAGGCTGGTTTTATAGTTCTCACTAAGTTCAGTTAAGCATGAAAACCCCACTCAGACACATTATACTGACTCCGAGCCGACCAGTCCTTGTTGTACCCATTAATGCCGAGCGCCAGGCAGGAACTCACAAGTCCCATATTTTAACGTCTTTTGGTATGACGCGGCCGGGAATGGAATCTGCGGCCTTCCGCTCTCCGGGCGGACGCTTTGACCACTACATCACGGAGGCGGTCAACGTCAAACAGGAGAGAGTATGAGTGAGTATGGTTTTACGACGCTTTTAGCAATATTCCAGCAATATCGCTTCGGGAGACACCATAAATGGGCTTCTCGCATTGTACCCTTGTGGGGAATCGAACCCGTATCTTAGGCGTGACGAGTGAACGGTTTAACCACTAGGCTAACCCACGCCCCATACCAAACAAGAATACAGGCAGTAGAATGAACTTATCTTGATATATAGTGCGGAAGTGATGTAACATTACTATAAGCGGCGAAAAACCACATGCATGCAATTTCGGTTATGTTGTGATATTTTACGAAACTTCAGCCGACTGCAACTTACTCTGTCCTTGACCTTGACGTGTACTTCCGGTTGACTGAAGGATGGAAGTGAGGCCACTTAGACCAGGCAGACCACTCAGACTACCAAGAGTATTGAAACCGCTGAGACCGCCAAGACCTGCGCCGACCCTGAGTCCTGCACTGCTGCTTATAGACGTAGCCCCCTTCAGGAAACAACATTAAACATATATCAGTGTGTATATCATATTTCTTTAGCCTTTTCAAAGTCAGGTCGGATCAAACTCGGACTGACTGTTTAAATTACCTGTTTGATATGTTTACCAGTTACTTTATCATAAACACGACTTTCAAAACAGTCATGATGTTTTCTAGCCATGGAGATATCATCAAGGCCTTCACTATATTATAAGTTGGCCTAGGGGGGGTGATCTTGAAAGTGTAGTAACAATATTAGGACAGCGTTTAAAATTCCCGCCTGCTCGACCGTCCGGAACGGTCTATTATCATCTTGGACGGTCAAATTTCAAAAGTAGCCTGTCCGGTGGTCTGGTAGATATTTCTCGGATCGTGATGGTGGGGCAGAAAATGCAACCAGGCCATGTACCTTAGCCTTAACGTTACAATACATGCGGTAAAGTATTCAGAAACTTGATTTAATTTTGGGTTTTTTATTGTTAAAAAACCGGACAGGCAAGTTTGTATCCGGACTGGTAATTGTTTAAAGTTACTAGTCCGGCTGTCTGGCTTAGAATTTTGGGAGTTTTAAACACTGATTAGGAGTACGTCAGTTTTGTCATACGAGAGAGCGAGGGTCGCTAGAAATTGTACCCGTCTTTCGCAGTCAAACGATTGAATGCTTTAACCAACCACTGCGGAGACTCTTTGCAGCTAGCGTAATGTCATATTTGCCAGGAGACCTTAATTTGGGTTCCTTTCTTTGTTTGTTGTTTAATATTCCAGCTTTATAATGACGGTGTGTAGATAAACAAGTCTAGGACGAACATTCCAGCGTTTGACATCGGAAGGTTCCAATGTTCGTATGTTATTCAACGTTTAACTAACAAACAAACAAAACTTGTGTTAAGCATCTATCAACGCAACTGGGGAACAATGATCTGACCCTAGGCCTCCGATCCCATTTGTGGCCTCATGCAGCAAGCATTGGTTGTTGAAGACCAACTTCAACCCGGATCTTCACGAAGGTAAGTTTGTTTCAGAGGATATAGCAATATTACGTCAAAGTTGCAAATGACGTGAACATGTAAAGGGTAGTATTGTTTTAGAACATACACCAGATGCTGTGTTCGTGCTACCGTTTTAGGTATGTCTAAAACTGACCTGGAAAGACGTTCTGGTGTTGCCGCTTCTTAAGAGCAGATTGCTGAGGGTGGGGTTGACGCAGTTGTTGCTTCTCGTCTCATTACACAGCGGCATCCCGGAGCAGGAGGACGTGAGGGCACAGGGAGGCAGGAGGGGGTCCACGGGTACCATGGGGGGCACCATGGAGATGAAGAAGATGTTGTTGCCCTTCTTCTTTGACGTTGTGGTGGTGGTGGCATTGGTGGTGCTTGAGGTTGGGGATGCTGTCGTCGTTTTCTTGCCGCCGAACCACTCGGGAGGAAATGGGTAGGGGATGAGGATTGGGCTCATTTGGGAGTTGGATTTCTTTTGGTTATTCCCGTTACCCATCATACCATTCATCATACCATTCATCATACCACCATTCATCATACCACCATTCATCATGCCATTATTCATCATGCCATTATTCATCATACCATTCATCATGCCATTCATCATCCCTGAGTTCATGCCCATGTTGAAAGACGTCTTCTTCGAGGGGATGTTCAAGAAGGATGGGAAGAGTGTAACTCCAGAGCCCATCATCCCGGAACCCTTGGTGTTCATACTCCTCATCTCCATGCCGACTCCCCCGCTCATCAAACCACCATTCACTGGCATCCCCATGCCTCCCATCAGACCAGTATTCACCATCCCCAAGCCTTGATTCATGGACGACTGGTGCTTTTTCCAACTCCCCTGTTTAAGATTCTGTTGCATTTGCTGCATTTTTTGCATTGGCTGTTGCATAGGCTGTTGCATTGGTTGTTGCATTGGCTGTTGCATTGGCTGTTGCATTGGCTGTTGCATTGGTTGTTCCATAGGCTGTTGCATTGGTTGTTGCATTGGCTGTTGCATTGGCTGTTGCTGGGCTGTTGCATTGGCTGTTGCATTGGTTGTTGCATTGGTTGTTGCATTGGCTGTTGCATTGGTTGTTGCATTGGCTGTTGCTGTCTGGGCTGTTGCATTGGCTGTTGCATTGGTTGTTGCATTGGCCGTTGCATTGGTTGTTGCATTGGTTGTTGCATTGGCTGTTGCTGTCTGGGCTGTTGCATTGGCTGTTGCATTGGTCTTTGCATGGGCCGTTGCATTGGCTGCTGCCTTGGCTGAGAAAAGGTGTTTCTTGGTGCATTTTTGTCGCATGGGACTTTGGATGGCCAGTCGCACTGGCTGGTTGCAGGGTTAAACCTCAAGTTAGCAGGGCACATAAGACGGACATATTTGCCTCCAACACACTGTAAGAAGGCTTCGCATTTGTTGGGATCCGCAGCCAGACCCTCAGTGCAGGTGACCCCCTGTTGTCCAGTCGCAGAACACGCCACAGCCAGGACCACACCTGTGAGAACCAAGAATCAGAAATTCTAAGTCTTTTCTTTTATAAGCCATTGTTTTAAGATTTGTACTTCATATGCACGATGGCATATCTTGGTACAAATACTGTTGGGCGGTATGATTGTAAACTTGAGCTTGTGATGATCAGGCAAAATCTGAATGACAACGGTACATCACTGACATACTTGACAAACAAGCAAGAAACAAAGTGTTGTTTTTGTCTAGAATCCCTCAAACACTCTCAGCAACAGATGGCGATACGGGCAGTGAGTAAATGCTGCTTAACGCCGCAGTCAACATTGATTCTGAATGGCTGTCAATATACAACTACGGACCACGCAATCAGTGAGCGAAAGTATAGGCAACGATCCTCGCCTTCAGCACGATATCTTTTCTTGTCATGCCAATGCTTATTAGGCAGTTCTTGTAACAACTGACCTACTGAGTATGGTTTTACGCCGCTTTTAGCAATATTCCAGCAACATCACGGCGGGGGACACCAGAAACAAGCAACGGATACGGGAGCAGTGCATATAAACAGATCCCCTTTTGAACTGGTCTTCAGTAACCCATGCTTGTCTTAAGAGGCGACTAACGGGATCGGGTGGTCAGACTCGCTGACTTGGTTGACACATGTCATCGCTCATGATGTGAATCACGGGATTGTCTGGTCCAGACTCGATTATTTACAGACCGCCGCCATATAGCTGGAATATTGCTGAGTACGGCGTTAAACAACAAACTCACATATACTGACTGACTGACTGAGTTTAGTTTTACGCCGCTTTTAGCAATATTCCAACAATATCACGGCGGGGGACACCAGAAATGGGCTTAACACATTGTGCCCATGTGGGGAATCGAACCCGGGTCTTCGGCGTGACGAGCCAACGCTTTAGCCACTAGGCTACCCCACCGCCCCACTCACATATACAGTGTTAGCCGTGCCTGTGCCATTAAGATGTACAAGCCCCTTTCACAACCATGTATTTTCAAAAGCAAGTTGGGGACGAGTTAAGAGTTTTTAAACATTGGAAAGCATTCAAAACCCTAACACTAGTTGAAATGCCCTATATTCATATCAAAACATTACCCTTCATTCAATGACACAAAACACAGTTCTCAAAAAGATATACAAATACGCATAAATGTGAAATCAAAATCTTAAAATAATGCTGTTTGAAAAGGGAGAAGAAAGTAAATCGAAAAGGCGCTGTTAGTTTTTCTTTTCAAATATGTAATTGACCTAGAATGATTGAGAATTGACCTTAATATTTTTGGCGTTTATGGAGGAAAATACTGTGTATGTTTAGGTTTGTAGATAAACGCAAAAATTATTGCTTTGTTACCCACCCAAATGCCACGTAATCATTTATTATTATCCAGATTATTACAATAAATTGTATCTTACTTTCCGGAGAGATCAATAAGAATCAATGAACAACGTCCTTGTAACTCACCTATGACGGAAAGCCATCGCCTCCTCCATGTGTCCATCATGATGTACAGTCAGCAGTTGTCTAGGTTACTACACTTGTTTCATCAATTTTTTCTCTTATAAGACCCAAAAGCGCCTGTCACGTGATCACTGACCATCAAGCCGATCAGCCCCTGCCCATCACTGACCACTGGCTTCCTGGTCGCTCATGGCCTCGATGTCGCGGAATTGGAAAGGAACTTACACGCTTGATGTTAGGCGAGCAATTGCGAATTAAACATTTCAGTAAATCACCTGTTTATTTATAATTTATCTGTTTATTGACTTTTTGTGTGGATCTCATACGTGTTAAAATTGGAAAAAGAATCACTATGGCAACGGATTTGTGTAGTTATGCTTTCAATACGGAAGCTGATTTTCGTTGTCACTATTTCCTGTTTCGGGGGGTGAAATACATGTATGGGTTTTTTTCATGTGTGGGTAAGGAAGTTAATAATTTTTTTAACAATTTGTCGTCATCCACATGGAGACTATTCCGCCAACAACATCAGCAAGTAGCGACAATATCTCACACCTCCGCTTCAACAGGAACTTTCCAGTCCTCGATCCAAGCCGGTCCCTGTCCATCTGGCGTTAACGTGGAGGTGTCAAGGACACCGGTTTACACGACATAGACGGATTTGCTGCTCTGTGCCAGTGGAAGGGAATTACGTGCGAACTCTGACCTTTGTGTCAACAAGACCACGTGACACTGCTTCTAGGTCGCACTCCAAGGAGGAAACTTGAAGCAATGCTGGTTGTAATTCACGATGTTGTTGATTGAACGTTGAATGAAGTCACAGATGTTACGTGACACACTACATGGGGATAAAGATATGATGTCGTAATACACAAGTTGTCATATTTGACTTTCATTTAGAATGAGTTTGTGGTGTTGCAACGAGGGGGATAAAACCATTAATTATGGTGGCGTAGTTGTACGTTCACGACACCGGCATCCGTTACAACACTGTCCGACACCAACGTCATCTCGACTCCATTGGTAAGCGGTACTTCTATCTGTATACTGTGTATCCAGTGGTGTGTATGTAAAGCTGCGGAGAGGTGTTTTTGTTTTGTTTTGATTGTTTGGTCGTTGTTTAACGCTGCACTCAGCAATACTCGAGCTGTATGGCGGCCGTCTGTAAATATTCGAGTCTGGACCAGACAATCCAGAGATCAACATGCTGAACATCGATCTACGCAATTGGGATACGATGACATTTCAATGATTTTGACTAAGCGCATCATCCCAAACTGTATCACTGAATTACATGTTGTTGCTTTTTAGTATTCTTTCTTCCATGTGAGAGTTGATGTTTTCCCCCTTTTGGTACAAAAGACTATAAGAGAAAAGTCTAAAATCAAAGGAAACACTGTTATTCCAAGGCTACCATAAGGTATTAACAAATGGAAAAACAGGTTGTATAATTTCAAGATATTTGGAAAACTTTTTGTTTGTCTGTTGTTTAACGCGGCACTCAGCAATAGTCCAGCTATATGTAAATGATCTAATACTAATCGAGACTGAACCAGGCAATCCAGTGATCAACAGCATGAGCATCGATCTACGCAATTGGGATACGATGATATATGTCAACCAAGTGAGCGAGCCTGACCACCCGATCCCGTCAGTCGCCTCTTACGACAAGCATGAGTTACTGACGATCAATTCTAAAGGGGACCTTCGGGGTTTGCAGAGTGGTATCGAAATGGGCTAGTTCTATAGAACGAGTATAAGCATAAAATGTCTCTCTGTAATTACCGTATTTCATCTCACATCCAACGTAACTGAAACTTGAGTTGTCTCAGTTTATCATTACTGTTAAGTACTCCTCAGTATAGGGGAAATGAGTATAATTATGAAGATTGCATCTGACCCTTAGCGTTCCAACATAATACTGGCAGCTAATTGACCAAGGTTTTGCAGGTCCATGCATACTAATCGTTGTGAACATCAACCAAACCATGCACGTGGTTTCACCCTAATGAGTGTCCAAGGCCTTTTAAACTGGGGTTTCACTCCGATGGGTCTGTTCGCCGAAGTCTCCAAACACGTGGGTATCACTCCGATGGGCCTGTCCGCCCTTAGTCTCCATGCACGTGGGTATCACTCCGAATGGTTTGTCAGCAACCACTACCCATGCACGTGGGTATCACTCTGATTGGTTTGACAGAAACCACTACCCATGCACGTGGGTATCACTCTGATTGGTTTGACAGAAACCACTACTCATGCACGTGGATATCACTCTGATTGGTTTGACAGAAACCACTACTCATGCACGTGGGTATCACTCTGATTGGCTTGACATCAACCACTACCCATGCACGTGGGTATCACTCTGATTGGCTTGACATCAACCACTACCCATGCACGTGGGTATCACTCTGATTGGTTTGACAGAAACCACTACTCATGCACGTGGGTATCACTCTGATTGGCTTGACAGAAACCCTACTCATGCACGTGGGTATCACTCTGATTGGTTTGACAGAAACCACTACTCATGCACGTGGGTATCACTCTGATTGGCTTGACAGAAACCACTACTCATGCACGTGGGTATCACTCTGATGGTGGTTTGACTACCCATGCACGTGGGTATCACTCTGAACATCAACCACTACCCATGCACGTGGGTATCACCCTGACAGAAACCACTACCCATGCACGTGGGTATCACTCTGATTGGTTTGACAGAAACCACTACCCATGCACGTGGGTATCACTCTGATTGGCTTGACATCAACCACTACCCATGCACCTGGGTATCACTCTGATTGGTTCGACAGAAACCACTACCCATGCACGTGGGTATCACTCTGATTGGTTTGACAGAAACCACTACCCATGCACGTGGGTATCACTCTGATTGGCTTGACATCAACCACTACCCATGCACGTGGGTATCACTCTGATTGGTTTGACAGAAACCCCTACTCATGCACGTGGGTATCACTCCAATTCTTTTGACAGCAAGCACTAAGCAAGGAAAATGGGCCCAAAAAATCGGGCACACCCAAAAGGTATGTTTTATCATGATATACCCTAGCACTGTGCAAGATTTTCTGCTATAATCCAGCGAGGGAAAGACATATAGTGTTAAAATTGGAAATCCTTGATTTTTGGCGGCCATCTTGGACGCCATCTTGAATTTTTCGGAAAGTGGGCCCAAAGAATCGGGCACCCCCCAAAAATATGTTTATCATGATTTTCCCCAGCACTTTGCAAAGTTTCATGCTTTAGTCCGTCATGTAACGATCAACCCCCAAATCGGATCTAAGCCAACTGTACTAAGAGAATATGCTCAGGAAGAGAAGTTGTTCCTTTGTACTTCGTTTCTAGAGTGGAAATATTCCAGTTGACAGTTCTTATGTAAAACCTGTCCATTATAAAGTTACACTGATATTTGTGTACAAACAATATATGTGTAACTAATCGTGTTGTTATACAACAGCACATCCATTGGTTTGTAGGCTCAGTAGATCTTTATCATCGCTGATCGCAGTGATTCGTGTTATTTCACAGCAGTAGGTTGAGGGTGTTGAAGGCACAGCAGGCGGACAGCGTCCCAGGTCGAATGTACTATAGTAAATAGTGTAGGCTGTACGTATAGACTAAGGCTTAGTCTCTGAATATATATAATTTTGATAGTAACAAACAAGCCCATTTATATTGAAAAGGAACCCCAGGGAGACCAGAGATTCCGAACCTGAACCTGAGGAAATCTAGACTTGCTTTATTTAGGGCTTTACACCGCACTTGGCAGTAGGGAAATTAATGTGGTTCAGGGACTGTGAGACAGACTAGCTGTACGTACTGTAGGAAATACAGTAGGCTGAATGTACTATAGTAAATACAATAGGCTGAATATACTATAGCAATTACAGTAGGCTGAATGTACTATAGTGAATAAAGTAGGCTTAATATATTATAGTAAATACAGTAGGCTGAATTTACTGTAGGAAAGCTGTTGGGTAAATGTACTATAGGACTGACTGACTGAATTTGGTTTTACGCCGCTTTTAGCAATATTCCAGCAACATCACGGTGGGGGACACCGGAAATGGGCTTCACAAATTGTACCCATGTGGGCATTCGAACCCGGGTGTTCGGCGTGACGAGCCAACGCTTTAACCACTGGGCTACCCCACCGCCCCTGTACAAAAGGAAATACAGAAGGCTGAATGAAACTAGACACCAAGGTCTGACTGTGGTGTATATATGATGTCCGATTTCCAACAATATCTTTGTATACAGTGAGTGGGCAAACGTTTCTGAAGCATGAGACAAGGAGGCATGCCGTTCTTGGAAACAAATAACCATTCAAACAGAGTGAATAACGTAAACATACTAATATCTTCTAATATACCCAAAATATCTCTCGGATGGCTTGTTAAATCCTTTAAACAAAGCATCAGACATCAAACATGATAAAGATGTCAATTTACATCACAAAATCACAAACAGTCCTCAATTTTTGCAATACTGTTATACCATCCGGGAAATAATTTGACTTAATAATGATTCAAATGTCACCAATTCGACGTGTTTATGACACAAATTACCTTCGTTATGCTTTAATAAACAATACCTTCTTTGGAATCACGTTTTCTATGAGCAGCCATTGTAAACACAATGTATTAATGTGCCTTAGCAAACATAGGATAGAATCGGTAAGAATGTACTGAGGACCATCGCATGTCAATAAAACCACCAAAACGGACATTGGAAGGTATCACTGATTTCTCTGCCACTGAAGCTGCTTTCCCATTATTTTATTTCACTAGATACTGATTGATATCGTTGACAAACTGAATACATTGTTGGAATTATTTGAAATGATAAACAAATCACGGAATGTTTTACCTTCCTACCTTCATTAACCAAACATACATTGAAGTCAATGCGTATGAAAAAATATGATTAAATCAACAACACTATACACAAACACTGCGACAGGAATTTGGCGAAATCGTTCAGCGCAATATCACATGGTAATTGATTTTCAGCAGTTGGTTCATTAAACGTCACGACTCTTCGCAAAAACTGAAGACAATGGAACATATGTAACGAACGACCCAATCGGCCTGAAACAAAGTTGTACTGATAATTTCGTGCGTATTCACGTTCCCGTAGATTATAAAAGCGCACGTTTAAACTCGATTGTCTGGGCAATACAGTGTTACTATCATCGGGTCCACCAAGCATAAAACATGCCTGCATTGTCCAAACAGCAAAGTCGCTCGTCCCTGACTATGACTCGGTTTTTCTAATTGTTTAACCGATTTCAAACAAGCAGGTTGACACTGGCATAAACGACATTCCTGTGTAAAATCACACAAGCGACCTACTTTCCGAAGTCAGACACCAGTCATTCACGACGCAAAAATCTGATTTTATTATTTATGTTTTAAATTGGGGCACGATTTCAGTTGTAAAGGGAATAGAACCGACACATAGCAAGATAAGCCACAACTCTACTTTTCTTCAAGAGGGTTCGAGAGGTACACTAAGGCGGCGGGGTAGCCTAGTGGTACAAGCGTTGGCTCGTCACGCCGAAGACCCGGGTTCGATTCCCCACATACGTACAATGTGTAAAGCCCATTTCTAGTGTCCCGCCGTGATGTTGCTGGAATATTGCTGGAATATTGCTAAATTGCTCACTCACTCACTCATTCGGGTTCGATGACAGTAAATGATGCGTTCGTAAAATATTTACTTGCCAATCAATAGCTGTCCACTGTTGTCTATGCATACAGCTCTCTGTGCAAACTTAAATGTATGTATGATATGCCATTCATGTGTCGATAAGATCAAATGTCTGAATATATCGTTTACATCGCAAAGGCTAAACACCTATGGAAATATGTTTGTATTAACTTCAACTTGAGTGAGCGAATATTTATTAACGCTGCATCAGCAATTTTGCTGTTTATGTCGAAGTATTTTAACACAAGTTTCTAAACATACTGACTATGTTATTGACAGGTCACGCCAATCCCGTGATGTAGCGGATAGAGAGCCTGCACTAAATGCATATAAGGTTCGATCCCATTGGCGCGTCATACCATGAAACGTTAAACTATGCTACTTGTTGTTACCCCGTCTGGAGCCCGGCATTTAGAGGATAACTGCCTGACTAGCTGACTGAATATGGCTTTACGCGGCTTTTAGCAATATTCCAGCAATATCACGGCGGGTGACACCCAAAAAAGGGCTTCAGACATTGTACCCATGTGGGGAATCGAACCCGGACCTTCAGCGTGACAAGCGAAGGCTTTAACCACTAGGCTACCCCACCGTCCCTTTTATGGGATAAAACATACATGCGAGCGAGTCCTTGGTCAAATGCGGCATGGTATCTCAGAGGGTTAGCACTGAAAACCGGCATAAGAGAGGATAAACCAAGCACGCACGCACACCTAACACGCGTACGCACAAAAGGCGGGAATGACACATCAAGGTGATAGCACCAGGACGTGGTTGCAAACATCCGCGATAATCTCCAGGGTATAGGTAACGATAACTCTCCACCATACCCTGGAAGGCATCTACGGCTTGGCCCGATGATTTTATTACCTCCCTTGGCTGGCTCCGCATTCTCACAGTAGCCAATCAACTAAGCCGCCGTTACAACCTAACTTGCCAGTGTCAACATAGATAGCGGTCGCAGCCGCGAAGGTTTGCTCGCAGTGCGACTCGGATTATGGGGGAAATCATACAGACAAATTTACAGGTCTGAAACTTTAAAAAATATATGACTCCTTCAACCTCTTTCAGAGAACCTCTGCATCAATTGTGTTGCCAAGTTTAATCGGTTAGATAATTTAAGAAGCGAAAGTGAGTTGTGATTGGTCCGCTCAACTTCCCAGCGTAGACACGTGATTGGATAAGAAGCCAGCCAAGGGAGGTAATGAAATTATCTGGCGGAACTGTAGATGCGTTAAGGGTATAGTTGAGAGTTATCGTAACGTATACCCTGGAGATTATCGAGGATGGGTTCCAAAGGGATGGAAGTAAACCTCCTATACCTTCCAGTCAGATTAAATACGTTATATTTAGTAAATACATAAAACATACACAGAAATACGACATCCATACTTTATTATTTACACAAATGTACACACAACCACGAAACATGTTGGACGTGAAGAGAAGCGTAAGTAACACGCTCCAAATGTCTGATGAAGCCAGAGAACGAGATTCTCGACATTTCTGGTGAGAGGCGAGAAAGAGACTCTCGCGAGACTCTCGCGATGTGTGATGACAATGAGACGAGACATCGACCTGAAAGTATTAAGACAAGCATCAGTGAGTGAGTGAGTGAGTGAGTGAGCTTGTTACATCGGAATATTCCAGCCATATAATGACTAAAACAAGTTGTACATGCATAATCCAGAAAAACTAGCATGAAAACTACAAACAATACAATATAGAACAGTCTATAGATCGCAAACGGCTGAAGACAAGCATTGAAAATACGATTTCAGGGGGTACTGTCTATTGTAAAGAACCTATGTGAAATCTGTCCACTTCACATTTAAAACATCTCCCTCACTTACCCCAACCAATTTACACGTGCCCAAAAAATGTAAGCACACATACGAAAGTATTCAAATACATCAGTACCTTGAAACGTTAAACTATGCGACTTGTTGTTACCCCGCCTTGAGCTCGGCGTGCAGAGGATAACTGACTGACTGAGTGTGGTTTTACGCTGCTTTCAGCAATATTCCAGCAATATCACGGCGGGGGCAGTAGAAATAGGCTTCACACATTGTAGGTGAGGTGAGGTGAAATTGGGTTTAACGTCGTGCTTAAGAATATTTCGCTCATATGACGACGTGCATGCGTGTGTACGTGTATGTGTGGCTGCTTGTACTAGCCCAGACTGAAGCTGGTTTTATAGTCCTAGCCCACTGAGATACCATGCCGCAGTGAAGCATGAATACCCCACTCAGACACATTGTACTGACTCCGAGCCGACCAGTCCTTGTCGTACCCATTAATGCCGAGCGCCAGGCAGGGACCAACAAGTACCATATTTGTACGTCTTTTGGTATGACGCGGTCGAGGTGAGCCCGCGACCTTCCGCTCTCCGGGCGGAGACTCTAACCACTACACCACGGAGGCGGTCTTCACACATTGTACCCATGGGGGGGGAATCGAACCCGGGTCTTTGGCATGACGAGCGAACGCTTTAACTACTAGGCTACCCCACCGCCCTGGAATACGGACCAAACGCTGAAATTCCCATCCCACTCGTCCAGGTTTAATATGTACATACGCTTGCAAATACATGACACATTGATTTAATCAGTACCAACAATCGCTGTACACATTGTAGTACACAATACCCACCATAGCTCTAGTTACAGTTGACCCTGATGTCGGGGACGGACACGGTGCAGGCTTCGTTGCTCCTGGTGTTGTCTCTCTGAACCATCTTTTCCAGGTAGGTTGAAGTGAAGCTGTTAAGAAGGGCCTCAAACGCCATACACTGGGGGTTAGACAAACGGTTGGATGATCCCACGAAGTTGATGTCCATTGACCTCTGTCCCGAACTGATGGTCCGGCAACCTGCAGTGGAGTATAAACCATATCATCACCATGCCAACAGCTGTATTTGTGTTTCTGTATTGCACAGGGTCCCGATCCACAAAGAGATCGTAACGTTACGACCTGTCGTAAGTCTATAGTTCATCATAGGCTTACGAATGGCCTAGCGTTACGAACGCTTTGTTGACCGGGACCCGGAGCCTTACTGATAAATATCATGATTTAAATTATTAAGCAGCTATGATGTCGATGTCGTCACGCTGTTGCTGCTTTTTAGCCGTGAATTCACTCGCCATTCTGAGTGAGTGAGTGAGTATGGTTTTACGCCGCTTTTTGTAATAATCCAGCAATATCGCACCGGGGGGACACCAAAAATGAGCTTCATACATTGTACCCATGTGGGTAATCGAACCCGGTCTTCGGCGTGACAAGCGAACACTTTAACCACTAGGCTACCCCACCGCCCCATTTATATCTATGAGGTCTATGATGTTTGTTTGTTGTTTAACGCCGCACTCAGCAATATTCCAGCTATGCGGTCTGTAAATAATCGAATATGGATCAGACAATCCAGTGATCAACAGCATGAGCATTCATCTACAAACTTGGGATGCGAAGACATGTGTCAACCAAGTCAGCGTTGGTCGAACCTTACGACAAGCATGGGTTGCTGAAGACCAACCCTAGCTCGGGTCTTCATAAGTGGGAAGGTCTATGACATATTGCCAATAAAGGGGGGAGTGTCTCGGACGTACCTGAACCCTGACTTCTAACGCCGGCGGACGAAATTGGAGGAAGACCGGGAACACCGCCGAAGGGGTTGGTGGCGCCGAGGGAGGCGCGAATGAGGCCGCAGGCTGGCTCAGAGTTGTTGAAGGGGAAAGGAGAATCAGGGAACCCTCCGCAAGGTCCGTCCAAGGGTGGACCTGGGAACGGTGGGGGGAACATAGGAGGTACCATGGAGATGAAGAAGATGTTGTTGCCCTTCTTGCCTCCAGCTGGCGTCGTTGTCGTTGCTTCCGTCGTGGACATGGTGGTGGACTCGGTGTTCATGTTGAACCACTCTGGGGGGAAGGGGTAGGGGATGAGGATGGGGCTCATTCCGCCGCCGGGGTTCTTCTGTTGCTGTTGCATCTGCATCAGCATCCCGAGGAGGCTGTTGGCTTTGGGTTTCTGGGGAAGGTAGGGAGGGAAGAGGGTGGTCTGGCCCATCATATTGCCGCCCATCATGTGGCCACCCATCATACCACCTCCCATCATGTTGCCGCCCATCATACCGCCCATCATATTGCCGCCCATCATGTGGCCTCCCATCATACCACCGCCCATCATACCACCGTTCAACTGAGATGGGAATAAGCTCTGTCCATATCCGCCGATTTTCTTCCCATTGGAAAATCCACCGGTCATCATACCGCCCTGCATACCTCCCATCATACCGCCGTTCATGCTGGACGGGAACAGGCCCTGTCCGTAGCCACCGGTCTTCTTTCCTGTGGACCACCCACCGCTCATCATACCGCCGTTCATGCCTCCGTTCATGTTTGAGGGGAAAAGGTTCTTCTTGTTGCCCCAGTTGGATCCTCCTGACTTTTGTTGCTTCTTCTGTTGGTAAACCCATCCACTGTTCATACCGCCGTTCATACCGCCGTTCATGCCTCCGTTCATCCCGCCGTTCATGCCTCCGTTCATACCGCCGTTCATACCGCCGTTCATGCCTCCGTTCATCCTGCCGTTCATGCCGCCGTTCATACCGCCGTTCATACCGCCGTTCATCCCGCCGTTCATACCGCCGTTCATGCCGCCGTATTGGGGTTGCTGGGCGTACATGTTCTGATTGTTCTGGCTGTATGTGGGCTTCTTGTACGTTGGTTGCTGGTACTTCGGGGCCTGGGTCATGGGTTGACGGTACACAGGCTTCCTGGGTTGGTACACAGGCTGCTGTGGCCTGTACATGGGGGCCTGGGTCATCGGCTGCTGGTACATGGGGGCCTGGGTCATCGGCTGCTGGTACATGGGGGCCTGGGTCATCGGCTGCTGGTACATGGGGGCCTGGGTCATCGGCTGCTGGTACATGGGGGCCTGGGTCATCGGCTGCTGGTACATGGGGGCCTGGGTCATTGGTTGCTGGTAGACTGGGGCCTGGGTCATTGGTTGCTGGTAAACTGGTTGCTGAGGCTGGGGCATTGGCTGGGGCACTGGCTGCGAATGTGATTTGTAGGAAGGCTTCCTGGGTCGCTTCCTGTATACTGGTTTCGATGTGTAGGTGGGCTGAGGGGCGTATGTAGGGGCGGGCTCTTGGTACGTCGGCTTGTACGTCGGGGGTGGGGCATAGGGGTACTGAGGCTCATAACCGTTGTTGGCTGGGTAAGATGAGCTACAATCGACACTTGCAGGCCAATTGCAGACACTGATGGTCAGGTCAAACTTGAGGTTGGCGGGGCACTGGAACCAGTAGTTCTTCCCATTGGCGCACCTGTAGAAAGCCCCACAGTCGTCGGGGTCCCGGGCGAAACCGTGTTCGTTACACTCGATAGAACTGGACTGAGCGGAGGAGCTCCACGACCCAGCTGAAACGGCGCTGACTGCAAAAGAAAAGGAAGATGACAATTGTTTTATTTGACAGGATGGCCCAGAACTGTGTTGTTTCATCATACATTGACATTGATGCATACTGTACTTTGAATGGTCAACCAGGAGTGAGTGAGTGTAGTTTAACGCAGCTTTTAGCAATATTCCAGCAATATCACGGGGAACACTAGAAATAGGCTTCACAGTAAGTTGACACATTGTACCCGTGTGGGGAATCGACCCCGGGCCTTCGGCGTGACGAGCGGACGCTTTAACCACCAAGCTACCGCACCGCCCAGGTCAATCAGGGATTTTAACCCCAGTGACATGACTTTCATAAAAGGCAGAGGCGGATCCAGGAATTTTCAAAGAGGGGGGAGGAGGAGAGGGAGAGAGCGGGGGGGAGAGAGATAAGAGAAACCCTGACAACCGCCCCCACCCCCTCTCTGGATCCGCCAATGCAGGGTCTTCGGCGTGACGAGCGAATGCTTTAACCACTAGGCTACCGCACCGCCCCCGTTGAAAACAATGGATCGTCTTAAATACCCAAATATAAGTATGACATCCAGACGTCAAGTTATTGTAAATCGTCATTTTGTAAGTTCTAAAGTACTGAGCTCTAAGATGTCAGACGCTTCAGTTTCTGAATGGGTATAAACACCCATTATGTAAAAAAAAAAAGAACTGAACATTTTACGAGATGGCGAGCAAATACGGGTAGTTCGGTTGAAAGGACATTAATTTAAAATAATAATAATATTTCGTTCCTGATAAAATAGGAAATAATATTTTACACTTCACCCCAATAGTGGATGTCCGGAAAAAGTCATTCACAAATGAAAACTTGATAGGGAATAAACCGGGTGTTTGCCTTGGGGTGTACGAAAAATTATCCCGACTTGAAACAAAAACTCTAAGTTCCTATGCGACCTCAAGTGTACAGTCTGCTACAGTACTACATGTACATCGTATGTTCAGTATAAGTCCACCTACCTAGTATCAGCAGGAATCCACAAGTGTTCCAGGGAATCGCCATGGTGAGAACTGATGGCAGACTCTGTCGGTCTGGGTTTTTATGCAAACTTGCTCTCCCCGCCGTACTAAGTTCTGTCGGACCGGACCGGACATCAAGCCAGGGTGTCACATCACGTGACCTGGTGACAACCTTGGAGCCTGTCCCCTGTGACGGACCCGGTATGTCAACTTGTTACTAAATGTCACACTCTAGATACAGGCTTTGCCGGAGTTTCAAGAGGAGGGATAAGGACTATGACAATATACCTGAAATCAAAACCATCCAATTGAGCATGGACTGTAGAAACAAACAATGAATACGAATACATTTCATTACGATTTGACTATATTTCCAATTTTTATTATTTTTTTATTTTTTAGTGATAAATTACATGTTAAAACTTAGCAGAGAGTTTGGATGTGATTCTTAAAGCATTATTGTATAGGAATACACCTCACTATTTTTACAATATATCCTATTTAATCATTGCTCTGAGGTAGAAGTTTGTATATGAATATTTTCAGCATGATTATGGGAATATGCTTCAATATTTTACTATTTGTCCCCGCGGAAACTTTAGTTTTTAACACATCAGTTAATAGGGATACATTAAACTCTTAAAATTAAATGTTACATTTATTTCATTTGAGACTACACTTTCTCAGTAATGTACAGATTCTAGTTCTTTTGTTGGGTCGAGTCAATTTAATATGAAAATAAATTAACGATGAAATTAAAATTGTTTGTAGTTGTTCTTTTCTATTTTTTTGGGTTTGTTTTTCTTATGTTTCTAGGAAGTTGTGGGGGAGGGGGTAGTGTTTCGGGTCTTTTTTTGGGTGGTGTTGGTGGTTTGCTTGTTTATAATTACACAGCAACATAACCATTGTGAATATGCTTATGATATGCTTATATGACAATTATACCGTAATCCTTTTGCACAAACGCCTCGCGTCTCTTCAGAAGCCTAATTAACACAATAAACAAAACATTTGTTTCAGTTTTTTTCACAGCGAGAACTACTGTAACAATTCATACAGAAGCCCAAATACCGAGCTGGCGCGACACATTTTTTCCGTAGGTTCGAACTCGTGCTAATACGAAAGTCAAACGAAATTGTTGAAAAAAATAGTGCGAGCGTGTTGACGCGCCGTGTTTCAGTAAGTAGTAGTGTCCATCGACTGTATCAGTCCACTGACCACAGCGTTAAGACGTGACGTGGGAGGGGGGATCTAACCAGTAGTGCAAATACAGCAACATGGACGTGCGTGACGACACCGTCAAGGCTGTCACATCGTCGCGACGACATACGAGCGAGAACATGTCAACGCGGCATGCCTCGTTTGCCTGACGACAGTTGGAGAATATACCTACAATTCTGGTCAGAACACGGTGATTGGGGCAGCTGTTGTTGTCAAGGGTAAGAGGTTGAGTATAGAGATAGCCGTTGGTGCATTTTTGCTTTATTATAACTAATACATGTACTGGTATATTTTTATCATGTACAGAAGGTAATAGATAAGCGAACACAAAAATGTACGAGTGTTCCTATGTCCTATGGCGGTGGGGTAGCCCAGTGGTTAAAGCGTTCGCTTGTCGCGATGCGGTCCCATACATTCAAGACATGACGTTGCATCACTGTATATATAGGACCGCATCGAGGCGCTCGGCTAGTCACGCCGAAGACCCGGGTTCGAATCCCAAAATGGGTACAATGTGCGAGGCCCATTTCCGATGTCCCCTGCCGTGATATTTCCTAGCATGCTTTGTATTGTACTCTGTGGGGAAATTTGGGAACGAATGAAGGAAAACTTGTATTTTCATGTAATCACTTAATTTCCAATTATTTTTTTCAGCGTCCAGTGGAGAGGTCAGTACTTCTTTGTGTCGCTTTTAACGATTATTAGCCAATGGTCATAACGTTTGTTTGCTGTTTAGCGTTGCAGTCGGCATATTTCTGAGTAATATGACGGCGGTCTGTCCAAATCTAGTCTGGAACAGAAACTGATTGATATTATGAGCAGTCAACATCTTCCGTTGAGATGACACTCAACAATAACGACACGGATCCTAACCATTTGGTCGACTCATAAAACCAGCACATGTTGCCTGTGATAAGTAATATTAAGCCATTCGATTCCCCACATGGGTACAGTGTGGGAAGCCCGTTCTAGTGTCCCCTGCCGTAATATTCATCTAATATTGTTGTAACATTGCTAAAAGCGGCGTAAAACCCCCCTCATTCACTATAATAAGCCGTAATCCAAAGCGGTAAGCGTCTAAGAATAAATGAAACGTAGACTTACACATTTGAAGCCATGTCTAAAATCAAACTGGGATGTACGAATGAACTATAACACTTACCACAGCCCCGGTTAACGTTTCAGTGCGTGCATTACATACCCTTAAATTTTGTATGGTTTGGTTTGGTTGTTGTTTAACGCCCTACTCAGCAATATTCCAGTTGTATGGCGGCGGTCTGTAAATAATCGAGTCTGGACTAGACAATCCAGTGATCAACAGCATGCTCATCGAACAACGCATTTGGGATACGAAGACGTGTGTCAACCAAGTCAGCGAGCCTGACCATGCACCCGATCCCGTTCGTCGCCTGCTACAAGCATGGGTTACTGACGACAATTCAAACCCGGATCTTCACGGGTCCAATTTTGTATGGCTGGTGAGTGGAAGCAAAACGCACTCAGTTTGGTATTAATCAGTGACTTAAAATTTGAGCAACGTTCCAACGGGGTCTGCAGCCACACGACCAGATGGCCATTTTTGTGGATTTTTACAAGCGGTTAATCGGTTCTGGCCCTGTATCAATACATGAAAATCTACCGAGTTTTTACAGTCTTCACTGACGGAATCCTAAGTGATTCGGTTAGTTGGCTCTTACGTATACGACAAGCATGGGTTACTGAAGATCAATTCTATCCCTGATCTTTATAGGTCTCCATATACCTAGAATTACCTAGTTTCGAATATTGAACCAATACAACATGGCGTCAGCATACAGCTTGTGTGGAATGCTGCACCAACACAATAGACCATCAGGATACTGCTTGTATACAATACTGCACCAATAAAATAGGGTATCAGTTTTTCGGAGTCAGCATACTCCTTTTAAGAATACTGTAACAACATAAACGAGTGTCAACATACTGCAAGTGTAGAATACTGCACTAACATAATAGACTTTCACCATACTGTTTGTATCGACTGACTGACTGAGTTTAGTTTTACGCCGCTTTTAGCAATATTCCAGCAATATCACGCGGGGGACACCAGAAATGGACTTAACACATTGTGCCCATGTGGGGAATCGAACCCGGGTCTTCGGCGTGGCGAGCCAACGCTTTAACCACTAGGCTACCCCACCGCCCCCTGTTTGTATCGAATACTGCACCAACACAATAGACCGTTAGCATACTGCTCGTGTCGAATACTGCACCAACAATATGGATCGTCAGATTACAACAAATCAACAAGTGGCACCAACAGAAATTATTGTCAACATACACAAAATGCAGAACACAGCACCAACAGAACTGATTGTCAACGAACATCAAACATGGAAGAATGCCTCACAGAATTGGTCGTCACATACAAGGAATCTGGAATACAGTCCCAAAAGAGAGTGGGTTTTAACACAGCTTTGAAGAGTATTCCAGTTATATCACAGCTTGTCTGCCCTAACCACTTTAGTCAAACTTATGAGCACAGAGGTGCTGTCCAACCTAGAAACATAAATGGGAAGACTGGGTGAGGAGTAAGTATGGCTTAACGCCACTTCTAACAGTATTCCAGCAATATCACGGCCGGGGACACCAGAAATGGGTTTCACACATTGTACCCACGTGGGGAATCGAACCTGGGTCTTTGGCGTGACGAGTGAACGCTTTAACCACTAGGCTACCCAACCGCCCCCCTAACCCTTAAGAAATTATGTGCATGTGGTTTTACACCTTGATGATATATCAGCATAGCTGGCTTACGCAAAGTTGAAAATGTCACAACGCATTGAGGGAATCAACAAATATTTCATAAAGTTTGTATTATGCAGAAAAATAAATGAAATGCACCTACAAATACCTTTTCATGACACCGAGTTCATTGCCCGGAGTCACACACTTGTAAACATAATCTTTTAGGGGTATAGTCTGGGCTGAAGGGGTATACTTTGGCCTGGTCAAGAATACACCCCAGGGTATAAACTGGTTGGGGGTTATTCTTGGCTGCTACACCGGGTCTTCAGCATCACAAGCGAACACTTTAACCATTTGGCTACCCCACCACCCCATGAATGGGACAAACCAGGATTCAAACCTATGCTAAAACCGGATAATGAATGCTCTGAATTGCACAGTCAAAATCCTGTCGTGAACTAATTTATATATTACTGATAGGCATAGGCCTATTAATCATTGTCATGAATAGATGTCTCTGAAACAAGTGAAGTTAATTTCTCCAGGTATCCAAAGACTTACCTGAATCTTTCCTTTGATTGAAAAAATAACACAAACCACATTACAGTCTATTTGATTTATCAAGAACCTTCATGGAATTTCTGTATTCCTGTCTATATACACTGTACAATTAGGTGGTTCAACTCCATGCATCACAAAGCTTTCTCACACATGTATACACTGGCAAGTCACACTGACTCAGGACAGCACAAACATTATTTATTTATATGCCTATAAATTAAAGGACTAAATGTACAGAACGCTGATACAAAAGTAGTTTTTAACTCTTTTATCTCTTGGTATACAGATCCATCAAACCTACATCATGATCACCTCAACAAACATATCCCAGAAGGCAACACACTCAAATTCAAAAAGAATTAGAAAAGTCATGTTGAGTTTAGTCTTTATCACATGATAAATGAGTTTTTAATGAAACGATATGTAAACCAATATGTACTCCTTAAAATGGCTTTTTTTAGAAGTTGGCGAGTAATATACAAACTTTATGCATCTACCGAATAAAGAAGTTGTTCATCCATAAAGTTTGTCTGAAACCAAAATATAGAAAAGCCTGACTTTAACTTACATCAGGATACTTCTTTTTCATAACTGTTAACATGGGAGTACATTATATTGAGTTCTAAATACTGTGTAATAGGATCATAAAGGTAATACTGCACAAATGTAAAATCCTTGTTATTCAATGCCTTTGAAAGGACTGCAAAGACCATCCCAAACAAGTAGAAGTTAAGTATACTTTAAAATTGATTCCATAATTCTGACAGGACTTCTCTTTTAGAACAGAGGAAAATGAACTTAAGCTCAAGCAAGTGTTGGGCAAATGTGGCTTTGTGTAAACTGCTACTGCTGTGGTTTCCAATATTCTGCTAGCTTAGTATTTGTTTAGTTTTTTTTCTGTTATGAAGTATTGTCTTCAGCCTACGCTGAAGTAAATACATGCCAAAAGATCAATCCCATACTAAACTTAGAAGAAATATTTGGGATAATCATAAGTGTCCAAAAATGAAACTTTAAAAAACAATCATTAGTTATAAACATTAGCATGATTGACTGTATAACCATGAAATCTCATAGTTGGAAAACCATTAGTAAGCCTTCTTTCCCCAAAGTCCAATAAAACATGCAAAAAGTAATGATTATTGTAGTGTTCTGTCTGTGAAAATATTTGCAGTGATATCAGTTACTTGTCTTTATTACTGATGATATTTAATTTTTAAAATCATGTCTTTCACTTTTTTATATTGGTTAGAATTTGGTTTCCAAATATCTATGATTCTACTAAGAATAATAACAGTTGACTGATATGCAATTATTTTTCACTGAAACAACCTGCAGTACCTTTTAGTATAGATATTGGGACCTTTACCTGTGAAAGTGGAAGATATATGTAGCAAATAAGGGAATCAGGTTTTGACTACATGGGAAGTTTGGGGAATGTTGCCATTTGATGTTTCAGTGTCAGATATGGTCACAATTAAAAGTCTAAAATCTCTTGAAATTTACTTGATATTGATGTCATTTCTTTGGAACGAGAGACCAATCAACCTCAATAATCTTTTGAAAACATACTCATATTTCGTCTTGTCATACAAGACTTGAAATCATTAAAGCACATAAAACTATATCACGCTACCCAGAAGCAGAATGATCATTGTAAAACACGACAACAGTAATAAAGATTTTTTGCAGACAAAAATATTACATACAGCATGTCATCAAAATTCAGCTTTTTGGTCTTGATCAAACATAACATACAGCATGGATGGGAAAAAAACAAGATTGTCTAAGAGCCTGAAAGTAATACCCTGCAAAATGAATTACTGTTTTTCTTGTGCAAAGGATACCATTAACATTAACGAAACTGGTCCAGGCAAGCAGGCTAGTGTTATTTTCCATCCATTTAACACAGACATACAATGCATGATAAGATTTGTGTGCTCTGATGGAGAACATCGTGGGCACTTATTGCTGCAATGAAAAAACCATATACACAAGTAACAAGGTTATAAGAACATGAAGAATAAATAACTGGAATTCCAACAACTTCAAACAACTTCTGAGTCTCTTATTGCGTTGGCTTCAAACCCTCCAAGAGCGAGTGATCGAGCTTGGCTTTGACCTTTGTTTCAAGTTCTGAGATGAGATTGGTGATATTGGCGTCTGCTTCTGCCTCCATCACCTCCTCCAGCTCCAGCTTCTCCTGAGCATCTTCAACATCCTGTTTGCCTGGAGCATGTGCCTGGGCGATGTGTTCCTCAGCTGCATTGACTGTATCAAACATGGCATTACATACACTACACAAGTAAATACCCGTAGCCACATTGTCCGTCTCAGTCATCTGAGTAGCAGCTTCAAGAGAGTTGAGGTCCACGATGCTGCGTTGCCCATCGCCCATCTCCACAACGATGGTGTCGACAAGCTGGGTGAGGTTTGGTTGAGACACAGCAACATGCACCTGCTGTAGGGCAGCGCTGTCCACCTGCACCTGCTGAATCTGCTGCGGGTCAAGCTGCAGCTGCGTCAACTCCTGATACTCCTGCTTCGGCACCATCATCGTCGGTGGTCCTGATGCTGCTACAGCCTTGGCCACGCCTGACTTGCGCTTCTGCCAGGACTGATCTCCGCGGCACTTTGGTCGATGTGTCTTCAGAGTGGCGCTACAGGAGAACGGTTTCTTGCACCCGTCACAGATGTACTTACTCTCACCTGTATGGAGAACCATATGGTTCTTGAGGATCTGCTTGAACTTAAAGGCTTTGTCACAACAGTCACATTTAAAGGGGCGATCAGTGGTATGTACGTAGATCCTATGTTTGAGTAACATGCTCCTGAAACTGAAGCCCTTGTTGCACTCCTCACACCGATGAGGCTTTTCTCCTGTGTGTTTATTAAGATGGTCCATGTACTTGTCTTTGCTATAGTAACGAGAGTCGCAGTAGGGACATATGTGTTTGTAGTTTCGCTCACTCATCACCTTGTGAGTCTCTATATGCTCTTTCAAAATGGCAGCCTTGCTAAAGCGCTGTCCACACACATTACACAAGTGTTTCCTCTCCCCGGTGTGTCGCTCCATGTGAGCTGTGAGGTATCGCCAGTGACTGAATGTCTTGCCACATACTGAACAGGTACACGACTTGGTCTTCAGATGTACAGCTTGCATATGAGTTTTCATATCTGTGGTGGCAGAAAACGACTTCTTGCACAGATCACACCACTTCCTGTCCTCCAGATGAGTGCGTTTATGCAACCTCATCTCACTCTGCTCGTTGGTTTCAAAGTCACACTTCCTACAGTACAAAATATCAGGGTTTTTCTTCGTGCTCATGTTATGGGCATAACTCTTGTGCCAGTTGAGAGAGCGCTGCTTGTCACATGTGTGACCACACAGGTCACAGACAAATGTCCCCTTTCTGTTGCGTGGGCCATGAACATTGTCGAGGTGAGTAGTCCGATGGCGAGCTTTCTTAAACACAATTTCACACACATCACAACGCAGGACGTCGTAGGCCTGATGATGGTTGATGTAGTGATCTGTGAGTTCGGAAAACTCCTGTGACTCCCAGCCACAAATGCTGCACTTGTTCCCCATCTCCTCCCCATCATGCTGATACACCTGTCCATCAGCCAGCGCGCTAGAGGCCCGTGCTTCATGATCAGGTGATGCGTCATGTGTTTCTGGCGTGTGAAGGCCTTCTCACAGATGTCACATCTCAAGTGGTCTGTTATGTTATGCACTTCTATCATGTGATCTGTCAGTAGAGAAAAGGACTCGGCTAGGAATGGACAATCAAGGCAAGGCTGAGGCTTGAAAGCCTCCTCCAGAAACATGTTGTCAAACGAGTCAGCCTTCCTCCTTCCTCGGCCTCTTCCTCGGCCCCGTCCTCTCCCCCCGAGTCCTTACTGGGATCATATAATCTGGATCAATCACCTCTGTCTTGATGGAATTCAACAGCATGTCGAGGGGTGATTCCTCTGGCTTGTTTTCTTTCTGTCCCCTAGTTTGTCCAGCAAATCTAACCACAGGCATGGCAGCAATGTGAGTCTCAACTGGTGCAGGAGGAGTTTTGAATTTCTTCTTTGGACTTTCTTCCCCAGGATCTGTGTCATCCTCCCCACCATTGCTTTTATTTCTCTCCACCATAACGTAATCTGGATCATCATCATCCATATCTTCTTCATCAAAATGTTCCTCTACTTCCTCCTCCTCTTCTTCTTCCTCCTCCTCTTCTTCCCTCTCAATCTCTTCAAGTCTCGGCCTCTTGGGAGGACGTCCTCTTCCCCTCTTGGGAGGACGACCTCTTCCTCTCTTCTTTCCTCTTCCTGGGGGTCGACCTCTGCCTAAGCCACTGCTCCCAGGAGGTCTACCCCGACCTCTTGGTTTGGGCGAAGGACTTGGTACATCATCAGTGTCATCATCACTAGATGCCACCACAGTCTGTTTTCTTCCAGTGTGGAGTTCAGTGAAATTCACTTTCACACCCCTTGTGGAATATTTTCTTTCTGGTGTGAATGGGATGGACTTTCTCTTTCTGGGAGATGGCGTCACTTTCTCCTTCTCCTCACTCTTGCTGTTTGTCAGATCAGTGACTTCATTCTTCAGAGATGGCGTATTTTCTATGGGTGGCAAGTCTGCAATTTCAATGACGTCTCCATGTTCACTATCCTCCTTGTCATCTTGACTTTCTTTAACATCATCCTTACTGCCCTGGTCATCAAATATCTTCTCTTGCAACTCCACACCAGCAGCGGTCTCTGAAGAAGGAATATCAGCTGGTATTTCTATCGTAGAATGGTCAGTCTCTCCTTCTGCACTCTCTTTCGCATCTTCTTTCAATGATGTTAAATCTCCACTGATCTCGTCAGTCAAAACCTTTGAATCAATCTCACTACTTTCCACAGTATTTGGAATTTCAATGATTGAGGTTTCGGTGCTTTCAAAGTCTGGTTGAAAGATATTTTCGGACAGTTGAACACTTGGATGTTGTGTGGTCCCTTCAACAACCAGCTCTGCGGAAGCAGCCTCCATTAAAGAATCTGCGAAGTTCTGTCCGATCTGCAAGTCACTGACAGAGGTCTGGGGTATTGACTCCACTGAGACCTGAGGCAAGGTGATGATGTTGTTGTCAGCAGCTATTATGACAGACCGTTGTAGTATGTCTTCAGTAAGCATAGCCTCTCCTTGGATTGTGTCATATGTATTTGGAGCGGTATGTTCCTCCGCTGAGATGTGAAGCTCCCCGCTGCCAATGTCTTCCATTGTGGGCTGATGGACAGCAGCTGGTACAGGAGCCTGTATCTGAGCAACACCAGACACGGAGTCCACCACCATCTGCAGTGGCTGACCTTGCTGTGCTAGTACTGTGGTAGCGGTTTGTGGAGGAGGTAGAATGATCTTCTCAGGTATCACTGCCGATTCATCTGCAGCTTCACTCGGGGTGTCACCTGAAAGGTAATAGTTCAAATTTACTTACTGCGAAAATTTGTAAAATAGAGTGAGTGAATGTTAGTGAGTGAGTATGATTTTATGCAATATTCCAGCAATGTCTTGCCGGGGGACACGAGAAATGGGCTTTACACATTGCACCCATGTAGGGAATTGAATCCTGGTCTTCAGTATCAAGTCAAGAATATGCAAACTGTAGGCAAACAATAGTATCACTGTGTCTGTAGCCATACTATTTTCATGTTAGAAAACTTTCAGAATACTGATATTACCCAGACACTGAGAATTAAACTTAGAATCTTACTAGGCAATAACCCTTATTATGCAGCAAAGATTAAAAAAGTACATTAAACTAGAGTGAGTTTTCAATCATAAAAACTTATGTTTCATTTTAAACATTAGTCCTAACTGTTTCTAAGTCAAACACAAGATATAAAAAAAATAAAAAAATTGTAAAATATGAAAAGGCATTTGTTGAGTATGTCATTGCATATGTACAGTTTCATACAATAATATACATGTTAAGGCTGCATAATATAACCGGTTTACCGGTATTTACCGATTCAAACATGAAAACAATACGTATTGCGATACGCTGATCGAAAACCGATATTTTGACTTGCATTCGGAAAACTTTATAACACTCGGAAATCTTCGGATATATCCTTGTTTCATTTGTGCCAAATATTATTTACATTTATATTTGATCATGATTAAAAGTTGTTATTAAAGCTTAATCAAGCATAGTGATTTTGTTGTGTTTTTGCTCGATAAATCAAGCATTAACTCCACAATAAGTAGTTTTTTGTTTAAAACTACTCCATTAATATATTGCAATACATATCGCAATATATGCTTTCGCATCGCAATATATCTCAATATGAAAATTCTCTGCAATACCCACCCCTAATACATGTGTATGAGCAATGGCTTGAACAGGAACCCTGGAATTGTTTGAGACTGAAGCCAAATGGTTTCCAAGGACTGACTGACTGAGTTTGGTTTTACGCCGCTTTTAGCAATATTCCAGCAACATCACGACGGGGAACACCAGAAATGGGCTTCACACATTGTACCCATGTGGGGATTCGAACCTGGGTCTTCGGCGGGACGAGCCAACGCTTTAACCATTAGGCTACCCCACCGCCCCGGTTTCCAAGGAAAAATAACAGCAAATGAAGAATCATTGTGCAAGAGTATGACACCTGACATGGAGATCGGCAATGCATGTGAGACATGTCATTGACAATTTTCAAGAAAGAGGTGATACTGCTGATGCAGACACCATTGCTGAGACCAGCAACCAGCTCCAATGGAAAGTGAGCCAGGGAAAGGGGAGACATAATTACAATAATCAACATTCTAAACATGAATGATCTTATCAGTTAATAGCATCTAACAGACTCACAAGATGCAAAGTGTAACGGGGGTTCATAGTCTTCCACCTCAGACTCTGCTTCCTCCAATTCACGTAGTCTCCGCGTCTCGTAGTCCTACAACACAGACCATGATCTCTTCACACTTGTAACAATACAGGAAGTTTTAATAAAATAGAAACAGCCATGAGGCGTTTTACCTCACCTGTATTATGAGGAAACAAGGGAACTTCTTTTTATTCGTGAGTGTGACGTTTCGATACAGAATCTTGTACCATTGTTATCCATAAAGTTCTATATTGTACTTCCCAACTTCTAAAATGCCACTCAAAGAAGTCATGATCACATTTACACAAAGTTTGAACTCAGTCATTGAGTCAATAGGCCTCACACTTTTAGAGATGTCTAAAATGTAAGAACCAAAAACAGACAGGCATGCTCCATTTACTTCTATGTTTAATTTAATTGTTTTCACAAATTCTGAAACATCAATCACCGTCTAAATCATCCAGGCAAAGGAAACAACTGTGTTGCTAGCCCACCTCTTTGAGTTCCTTCAGCAGACGCTTGGCTTTAACAAGTGAAATGAGGTCGCCGCTCATGACGTAGACAGGCTCCACGGTGCCAGGAGACCAGCTCCAGTTGATGCCGGTGTTCTTGGCAACATCATCCAGCACGTCCTCAACACTGGTGCTGGCGGCCAGCGATGTGATGATCTTCTTGGAGATGATGGCTGTCACTTTATCAAAAGCCTGTGACAGAAAACTCTATCCTTACTACAGTGTGACAGAACACAGGGCAGACATGGGATATGATATGTAGCTGAGTAGAGAGCAATAAGGGAGTGAGTGAAAGTTGCTTTGAGGTAAAGTCAATAATATTAAGGCTCTCATTGGTCAGTAAAGTCTAGAATGTTTCATGTCACCAACTGCTCTCTTTCAAATATTATGTAGGTAAATGCTTCATGAAAACAATGTGTAATGATTTGTCTGAGGACAAGCAGATTTTTAGGCTAAAACCAATCGTAACAGTTAGACAAAAACCATTATCATTATTATGTTATCTAATTGTATAAATATTTCAGCTATATAATGCTGGCCTGTAAAGTATCAACTCTGCACTATACAATCCAGTGAGGAAAATGGCAGACAACTATCCACTCTAGGGCTGGAATGGGTCCAAATTTTATACCCGAGTACCTCACCCACTATTACCCTACCCTACCCTACCCTACCCTACCCTACCTGTTATATTAATTCCTGACATCAAATTTGCAAGAAAAGGCAATACATTCCTCAGTTCGGGGGCTAAAATAACGATTTTTTTCAATATCTTAACCATGTATTTTATTCAAAAGAAGTGACTTTAAATAATGTCTAAATCTTCAAAGACAATACAACCTTTTAATCATGAAAGAGTAACATATTACATTGTTTAATCTATTAGTCACATGATCATAATGGGTCCGGGTTACCCCTCCCAGCCCTAATTCACTCCATTGGGGTATAACGACAGGTATCAACCAAGCCACTGAGCCTGACCATCCAATCCACTCAGTCGACCCGTATGGCAAGCATAGGTTGCAGGAGACCATTTGTAACCCAGAATCACCATGTAGTGCAGTGTGAGGGCTAATGGCATACATATAACAAGCTACCCATGAAGCTCCAGGTTAGAATTGGTCTTCAGGAATCCATGCTTGTCATAACAGGCAACAAACAGGATCGGTCGGTCAGTATCACTGACTTGGTTCACACATTACATCAAATGCCAATTGCGTAGATCAATGCTCATGCTGTTGATCACTGTATTGTCTGGTCCAGACTTGACTATTTACAGACCACCAAAATACAGCTGGATTATTGCGACAAATACAACAAAGGTAAACCTTACCCCCATATCATCATCTGATGACTCAGCAAGGGCAAGCATTGCCTTCTCTCTGGATGAGATGGTCATGCGGCCTCGTGCCGCTTTGGGGACGGGCGGGGGTTCATAGGCAGGAAGTGCTGGTTCCTCTTCCTCTGGCAACACTACTTGTGGCTCAGTGTCATTACCAGCTGTCGTCTCCACTACCCTCCTTTCTGACTTTCGGGGTCGCCCCGGCCCCCTGGGGCTAGGAGTGGGGGCTGCTGTGGCCTGAATGTCGCTGCAGGTCTCCAGGTGGGACTCAAAAACCTCTTTGCCATAGATCAGCGCAGAACACTCGGGACAGTGGTAGTGTGTGAATGCTCGGTTTGAGCGGCGGTCTCGGCAGTTGTTGTTGCAGCTCACAATGATGAAATCTGTGAAACAAGATGTGCATTGAGTCTACCTGTCAGTGTTTGAAATTAATCATAAAAGTGAGTAGTCTTTGCCTTAGACTAAAGCAAAGGTTAAAGATTTAGGGGGGTTCCTCATTCAAGAAAAGCACTTAAAAAATAATTGGTTTATAGTTATTTAGTTTTTGTTTTTTTACACAAAAATACAGCTCATGTGGAACAATTGCAGACTTGGGGATGAATTCTGGCCTCTCAGCTGGAACGAATAAATCCCTGTAATCTGAAGTTTTTCTCAAAAGTCTTGGTAATCCAATGGTGAACAAGGGGAGATAACTAATACCAATGCTACCTGTACCCATTTCTACAACAACCACTGATGAGAACTAATCTGAATGTTCAAGCATAAAAAAAGAAAAAGTACTTCAGGTGCCAGGTTCCCACAGACTGAAGGAGTCCTCAAAATCTCGGAAGCATCTCAAATGCAACAGGCACTAATTTTGATTCTCGTGGTAAAGTTAGACTAATGTACAAATCTAAAACGAGCAGTGACTTCCCATGAAAACAACAATAGTTTTACAGAGATGTTACTTGGACAGACTTGGCACGCTCTTTGCTATGAGTTAAAGCCTAAAGGTAGGAACACTTCAAGTTTCAAAACATTAACATTTAAGCTTAAACCTGTGAGACGAAGGGAATAACAGCTGTTTTAACATGCCACTTCAAATCTTTACAAGCAAACCAGTGGTTTTCTGCATAACCAATGATCAACAACATTCAGGTGGAAGGACATAGTGCAAGATATGCATGAAAACACCCAAGTCACTTGATCTGTAAATCCAGAGATGTGTTACCTTTGTACTCCACACGACCCTTCCAGTGGACCTGGAAGTGGTCTCGGAGCTCCCTGGCCAGGCCAGGCCTGTACTTGGTCTTGGAGCAGAGTGGGCAGTGGTAGCGCTTGTCGCAGCATGTGTCCGAGTTGCATCTCTGAACAGGAAGGTCAGCCATGGACTTCACTATGGAAAGGTGCAGCTGAAACAACAAGTTGTCTGAGTCACAACAGGACACGAAGAACTTACAAGGAAGTAAAATAACACTATAGTAACATATTTATAAAGCACAAAGTTACCAGCTAGACTCAGGGATTTCAACAGGAAAATCTATTTTCAGCTGAAATTTAACATTGTGTCCCCCGCCATGATGTTGCTGGAATATTGCAAAAAGCGGCGTAAAACCAAACTCAGTCAGTCAGTCACAGAATTGACCAATTTGAAATAAAATCGGCGGAAAATTGCCATCCCTGTAGATTGCTCGGTTAACGGATCAGTCACCATGAGATTTTCTTTCTCAGCCTCTAAAAGTACACTACCTAAGCTGTGAGGCACCAAAAGGTCAGCTCTTTCCAGCCCACCTCAATCTCATCCTACTTGGTACCCATTCACTGCTGGATGAACTGAGGCATATAATATATTGAACAAAGTCACTTGCCAATGGACACACCACATGTACCATGTACAGGACCAAAGCACTAGAAAGTTTAAGGAGTTCAGCTTGATAAACATGGTCACCCATCCAACTACTCTCAGCAACCAGTGTAGCTCAATATCACCTGATCTGTGACCTGTACACAGGACAATATAACACCACTTAGCAGTGCTAGAAATGTGTTGCAGTTTAACCATGGAAGAACACCTCAATGGCAGCAAGACAACCCTTCATTTTTAATAACTGTTCAGTAATATTAGGTTTACAGGTTTCTGAGAGTTCCTAGCCCTACACTGAATCACATATAACATGTGGTTTCTCTTGTGCAAGTGACTTTGTTCGAAATATGTCCCTGTCCACCCAGCAGTAAAAATGGGTAGCCAGTAGGATGAGATGGTTATGCGACTGATAACTGCCAAGCTCACTAAGCTGTACTTCCCAAAGAGGTTGGTGAGTGAGTGAGGTGAGGTGAGGTGAGGTGAGGTGAGGTGAGGTGAGGTGAGGTGAGGTGAAATGGGGTTTAACGTCGCACTTAAAATATTTCGCTCATATGCATGTGTGTGTTTGTGTGGCTGCTTGTACTAGCCCAGACTTTAGCTGGTTTTATAGTGCTAGCTCACTGAGATACCATGCCGCAGTTAAGCATAAATAGCCCACTCAGAAATGTTATACTGACTCCGAGCCGACCAGTCCTTGTTGTACCCATTAATGCTGAGCGCCAGGCAGAGTACCATATTTGAACGGCTTTTGGTATGACACTGCCAGGGATCAAACCCGCGACCTTCCGTTCTCGCCGGGTGCTCAAACCACTACACCATGGGGGCGGTAGTGAGTGAGTGAGTGAGTTTAGTTTTACACAACACTCAGCAATATTCCAGCTATATGGCAGCGGTCTGTAAATAATCGAGTCTGGACCAGACAATCCAGTGATCAACAGAATGAGCATCAATCTATGCAATTGGGATATGATGACATGTGTCAACCAAGTCAGCGAGCCTGACCGCCCGATCCCGTTAGTTGCCTCTTACGACAAGCATGGGTTACTGAAGACCAATTCTAACCCAGATCTTCACGGATCCCTCATGATGGAAGCATCATAGCAGAATAAAACATCTCATTTTAATGAGACTACCATAAAGTGAGTGAATTAATATTTTGCATTACATTGGCAATATTTCAGCCATACCATGACAGAGACTACCTTAAAGTTAAATCCTACATAACTGAACCAGGAATGTGAGACAAATTTCTGAAAACAAACCATTACCTTTTTAGCAGGCGGTGTTTCCCTCTCTGGTGGGACTTTCTTTGGCACTCGTTTGGACTTGGGTTTGGAAGCTGGTGATGTGGAAACCTGCCTCTCCTCCTCACGGCACCGCCACAGGTGGGCCATCATAGGCCCCAGCTCCGTGGAGTTCTTGGTTGTGCAGAGAGGACAGTGGTAGTGCTTGCCCAAGGCATCAGGACACACCTTTGTGCACAATGGGATCTCATGACCTGGCACAAACAAGAGAATACAGAAATCAGGGTATGAAACTCCAAAAAAATTCAGTGAGACCACGGGGCTGGTTAGATGTAAAACTTGCCAGCCCTGACCACAAAATATCTTCATATACATGTCTAAATCTTAACCTGTCCGTCTGGCAGCTGAATTTGAGAATCTGGCAGTCCGCGTTGAAAATAACCCATCCCGGGTGGTCGGGCAGGCAGGTATTTCCCAGGGGTTCAAATTTTTTTTAAAAAGCCACTTGCCACAGGGCAACTGACTTTAAGAAAGTAACTTGTCCTGACTAATTTTCCACTTGCCCTGATTTTAAGACATAATTATGATGATGTAATTATGAAAGAAGAAATCAACATGGTATTTGATGTTAATGCTTACTGGACTATTTATTGAAAAGTGATAAATAGCAAAGAAAGATAACTACTTTATTATCATTGCGAAATTTAATAGGTACATTTTGAGCAGATATGAAATTAAATCCAAGTTTATTTGCAGTTTGAAACCATAAGTGGAAATTTTCTAGTAGCCCACGGACAAGTAAGATACCATTATTTGATTGCCTGAAATGAAACCTGACTTGTCCCGGGCGTCTGGCGATGGGATTTTTGAACCCCTGTTTCCGAAATGCATTAATATATCCTGCTCAGATATTCAGGCCATGTCTGCACTATATGTCAGTAACAATTCCTAAACTTGCAATTCAAATTGTTCAGCCAATGAGGAAGATCACACATGACTATTTCTGACAACACCTCATGGTTGTTCAGCCACAGGGTAAGAACTAGGGCTGCGCAAATAACCGGTTTACCGGTATTTACCGGTTCAGACACGAAAACGATACGTATTGCGATACGCTGATCGAAAACCGGTATTTTGACTTGCATTCGGAAAACTTCGTAACACTCGGAAATCTTCGGATATTTCCTTTTTTCATTTGAGCCAAATATTATTCACATTTTTATTTTAAATCATGAATAAAAGTTGTTATTAAAGCTTAATCAAGCATAGTGATTTTGCTGTGTATTTGCTCTATAAATCAAGCATTACCTCGATTATAAGTAGTTTTTTGTTTAAAAATACTTCATGCAATATATTGCAATACATATCGCAATATGAAAATTCTCTGCAATACCCACCCCTAGTAAGAACACACCTGACTGTAGTTCTATCAATACCTCAGGAATGGCAAGAAATGTCTTAAGATCCAACAAATCAGATGATTGCTCAGCTACAGGGCAACCAACTGACCATTCAATATTTCAGCAGTTTTGATTTCATGCAGCAAAAACCAAAATTTCCATTCCATGTCTAGGTTACATTCAGTGTCAGATCATTCAATGGTTATTTCATGGTGAAGCTTTTAATATAATAATTTACCTGAAAATGAGGATCCGTTTTTATTTATATGAATTTGCAGGACCACATGATAAACTGTTAATACACTTACCGTCAAACACTATTTTGCCTGGCTGTTTGAAATCAGGAGCTTGTACAGCAGTGACATCTTTTCCCTGAAACATAAATACATTATTTACAGTTTCCATTTGCAAAACCATATCTGATGAGTGATGATGAAATACAATATTCTCATACATAGACATTATGACTTAAGGTATATTTGTGACCAGAGCTACAGATAACTTTTTGGGTCATTGAGTTGTGTACTCGCTTGTGTTCATCTCAATTGGGTATCCTAATTTTCCTTTGAGTAACCAAATAAATTGTACCCGCCTCACCTAAACTCAACTGTGTATTTTGCCATTTTCCATAAATTGTAAAAATATGATAAAGGTTAAATGTTCGTTTACGTGCTTCTTACCTATATTTGATCTGTAATATGAGAAAAGATAAGAAAGACTGCAAGTTGCCAAGTTCATGTGCTCAAATAGAGCCTTTCAGTATACCTTTGTTTCTTTATCTATCCACTGGTACTAAGATTTGACACTTGTGTGTGTACACATGCAAGATCAAATGTATTGAGTATTTACAAAAAATCAAGCGTACTTGTACCCAAGAGACTTAATACGAATTGAGTTTTCACATAAATATTTGCGTAATTTACGCAGATACGCAGCTTGTCTGTACCTCTGTTTACGACATATTGATGCTGTGAGTCAGTAAAACGTATAGGAAAAGGTATCTAGGATTCAAAATGAAGTACCCACGCAATTTGAAAAAACATATGTTGCTCGAACATATGCTGGATAATTGCAAAGTTCTTAGTCTTACGCATTTTATGTGAACTAAGATCAAAAGCTTCTTCATCTTTTTGTCAGTAAAATGCCAGTCTCCTCTACAAATCCTTAACTCAAGGTAAGCTATATTGCAAGAATTTGAAAATTCTAAACCCAAATTTGGAATTCAAGTTGCTTGTCTAGAGAAATTCCAGACATTTCAGGTTAAAATATATTGGAGCGTATCATTGCAGTGTGAAAGTCGAACAGCAGTTTGGACTGACTGACTGACTGAGTTTGGTTTTACGCCGCTTTTAGCAATATTCCAGCAACATCACGGCGGGGGACACCAGAAATGGGCTTCACACATTGTGCCCATGTGGGGATTCGAACAGCAGTTTGGACAATTAAGCAGTAGTGAACATGTTCTCATCATAACCATGATTTGAATGACCGAAAAGGAGTACTTTCAAATTTATACTACAGGAAGGAATTTCAATAGCCCCAGTATTGTGACTATCTGATCGTGAAACAATGGGTTAGCTGGTCAGTAGGCTAATTATCCCACAGGAAACTTCCTTCCTTGTTGTATTTAGTTTTGCCAATGAGAACAAGGAAGTAGTTTATCACTTGCTATCATGTGATTTGATAGTATTACCATTTGGTTTTGTTTTTTGGGGGTTTTTTTGTTGTTTAACTTCGAACTCAGCAATATTCCAGCTATATGGCGGCAGTCCGTAAATAATTGACTATCGACCTGACAATCCAGTGATCAACAACACAAGCAACGAACTACACAGTAGGGATACGATGACGTGTGAACAAAGTCAGCATGCCTGACCATCAGATCCTGTTGGTGGCCTGATGGGTTATTACCAAATGGGTTATTACCAAATGGACTGACAATAGCAATTGGTATCATAATTCACAACAACAAGTATTACAAAATGATGAAATCAGTGAAATACAACATTAAAATCTCTTTTTTCATACATTTACTCAATATCTCAAAAACAAAACTATTAAAGAGAAAAAAAACCCAACACATTCTAAAATAACAGGATGGTTATGGAATGTAACAGTTAGATGGCACATTCTCTACCAGCAGGGCTTGACTTAAAAGATGTAAACCTATTTGCACCAGGTGCAACCTAAGATAAAAACCTACACCAGCCAAATTCCAGTTGCGTTGCTTTTATTGCAATATGTAATGAAAGAAATATGATATTGAATTATTTAGATGTTTTATTCAAAAGTTTACCCACTCAAAAATGAACTTGCACCTGGTGCAAGTTAAACTAATAACTAGGTTGCACTTTGGAACATTTGGTTGCACCAGTGCAAGTAACAAAGCACTAAATGTACCACCTGTACCACCATGTCCTAGTCTCCCCCATGTTCACAAGTGGCACCATGCTACTTCTGCCACTCTCTACAAATCATTACTCATCTCATAGTTCTTCACAATCTAAAAAAACTTCCAAGTATTATGTATTGAGAATCCTTACGACTACAATGAGCATGATGAGAACATACCACTTTCTCTAGATGTGACTGCAGATGGCGGGAGAAGGCGGCTCTCTTGGAGGTCTGTTTCAGGCACAGGGGGCAGTGGTAGTGGCCAGCAGGGATGCCCTCTGTACACTCGCGGAAACACTTTACAATCATCATACCTGAAACAATGCAGGTAACACTGTGAGTGAGTGAGTTTAGTTTTATGTTGCTTTAAGTAATATTCCAGCATTATCATGACATCGAACATCATAAATGGGCTTCACACATTGTACCCATGTGGGGAATCGAACCCCGGGACTTCTGTGTGACAAGCGAACACTTTAACCACTACCCTGTTTACACTCTGGGGCTGTTGTTTTGTAGGAGAAGAATAAGGCAACCTTTTGTCACTAAACATCCCCATGTTTTGCCAATTTTCATTAATGATGAGCCAACTTTGTCACATTCAGGGTGTTTTAATGAGAAATGCCTATAACATTTTTCAAATATTTTTCCCAGATTTATTGAATGCCACTGAACATGTTGAAAGTGACATAACTTACAAAATTTGTAAGGCATTTTATCTTTGTAATAAATTTATCCTTTCCTCTTGAGATTTTATTAACATATTGTTGTTTTTTCAAGGATATGCCCTGATTTAACTGAAATAATGTTTTATGCCTGTGTTAAACTCGTTTAAATATTCCTTGCCAGGATACAGGGTTTCATATTTTGTAGACCAGATGGTCCTTCTGTGTTTACTGTTACGAGAGTGTGTCTTTTATAATTTGTAATAACATTGGTTAGGTGATAGTTATTATGAGTCACAATGTTTAAAGTTTTGAGTGTTGGTTGTGGGTCACATTTCGCGTCATATATGTTCAATGGCAATAGTATTTTAGCGGTACGCCTTTTGGGAAAGCGTTCCAGAGTTACTTCCCTTGGCCGGATGTTTATGTTTTAACTCCCGGTCGTATGTTCAACATGTTTCGAGAAAGATGTAAGTGTTTAATGATACAGCCATGCTTTGCTGGAAGGTTCGAGAATCTGTGTCAGTATATATAAAGGACTGACACAAGGACTGACACAAGACTTTCGATATCACTGGAGTTGCCCATCGTTGTTTGCCTTCGCCATCATCTGACCCTGACACTTCGTGCCTGACTGCTCTCATTTGTAAACAAGCTCCATTTAGAATATCTGATCTCAATGTGGTTGCCAAGACTCTGGTGAGTTAATATTTCATATATGTGACCCATAACTTTAGATTTGTGACTCAATTGCATTGTACTAGAAATCTGTATTGTGATTCATTAACTGTATTTCTGGTGTCCCCCGCCGTGATATTGCTGGAATATTGCTAAAAGCGGCGTAAAACCAAACTAACTCACTCACTCACTCATTAACTGTAGCTTGCTCATTGTTTTGCTCAATATATTATTGAATATTTTAGACTTGTCTGTGTTATATTTTGCTGGTTCAAAGGGGACTCTGACTGATTATTTTTATCAATCACTACAATCAATACCTACCATCATAGTGTACAGCATGCATGAAGTGCATGAGGTTGAGGTGGTCTCGCACCCTGGCTGGCTGGGTGGGCTTGTAGTGGTCAGTGTTGCAGAACGGACAGTGCACCTTCCCGCACATACAGCCCTCATCTTCACAGCGCATCAACACAAACTCCTCACTTGCCTTCACGAACGTTGAGTGCATTATTATATCCTGGAAAATGAAAGGATATGTGTTAAAGATTAAAATGAAAATTAAATTTCTGAGTTGGAAATTAATCTAAAATATCAATTATTGACACTGATAATCGACTTCCAAACAAATCTTACAAGGTTAGGTTCTATGTATTATGACATCACATTGCTAACAACGACCAAAAATATTTATCATGTCAATCACAAAAAGAAAAGTGTTCCTTGTTCACCTTAATATTTGAACAGAAAGTCCATTATTTATATTACGTTGTCAAAATGTATTGGAATATTGTGCCGGTGTGTGGTCCTGTGCGTAGAGCTCAGGTCACGAATCAGTTGAAGTCAAGCAACGTCGAGCTCGGAGAGTCCTTGGATGGGTGACCGTGTTTGGCAGCTTGACTCCGGAGAGTTTCTAGGACTTCAGTCCTGCCCCACAACGAAGCACATCTGATACATGTGAGGTGAGGTGAAATTGGGTTTAACGCCGTGTTTGAGAATATTTCGCTCATATGACGACGTGCGTGTGTATGTGAATGTGCGGCTGCTTGTACTAGCCCAGACTGAAGCTGGTTTTATAGTGCTAGCTCACTGAGATACCATGCCGCAGTGAAGCACATTATACTGACTCCAAGCCGACCAGTCCTTGTTGTCCCCATTAATGCCGAACGCCAGGCAGGGACCAACAAGTAACACGTCTTTTGGTATGACGTGGTCGGGGATCGAACCCGCGACCTTCCGCTCTCCGGGCGGACGCTCTAACCACTACACCACTGAGGCGGTCTGATACATGTGGTCTCACCTTTTGTTCAAAATAGCCTCTGTTCACGCAGCAGAAAAGGGGAACCCGATGGGATAAAGTCATGTGACTATAACCTTCTAACGCCTAACAGGCAGCTTGGGTTATCCGGGGTAATAATAATCAGATTCTGATTACAGCGTCCAGTGAGCAACTAGTCAGATGGATACTAGGCGCTATATAAATGAATTATTAGTATCAATATCTCATGCAGAATATTTACAAATGCCTGCTGACAATGATTCCTAAAGAAACAGTTGTCTATTATATTAATTATAAAACTTTCAGGGTGAAAATCTATTGTTTCAATTAGATTAAGTATTATCAGAACTGACTGACTGATTGGTAAATATGTTGATCTGGCTGCCAGGGCTGTACTAAAGCAAATTATCAGAAAGGCTGCAATCCTAATGAAACAACTATATTTTTTAACACTGCAAGTCACAGAGATGATATCAGAGGGTTCGTCAATCTGGAGACAATTCTTTCGCTGCCACTTCCTATGATTCGAAAAGGACAAACGGTGAAAATTCCTGCATTGATATGTCAGTTCTTTTAAAGCTGTATGTTGAATCACCAATGAGATTGTGTGTCTGTGGAACCATGCTTGGCTTCATTTATTTGTTTTAGACCCAGGTCTTGGGTTGTATTACTATTTTTTTCATTTCTCTGTATGCAGTATTAGGTTCTTACAATTAAAGGCTAGAAACCTCTAACACTACACAGTCAGCCGATTAATTAATAAAAAGACTCACTTATTGACCAGATTCAATAGAAGATGTGGCCTTTTTGAAATCAGTGATAATACAAGTCATTTAATTTTCAGGACAGATATACGTGTACTGCAGTCTGAATAACGGTCTCAGTGTGGTAAGTGTAAACGAAATGCCACACAATAAAAAAGACACACAATTAAAAACAAAACAAACAGAAAGTTCAAGACCACTCGCCCATGCAGGCAGGAAGACGTCTGACATTGAATTTGGAGATTGTTCGAGAATATATTTGTCTGATTTCCAACAAAATTTCTTCTACAGGGGTTTTCCCTTCGCTTCCCTTATCCTTCAAACTTCAAAACTACGATTCCAAAAAATTCCCACACATATACACCATGTTTATTGAGTACATATGTGGTAACAGTTGTTGGGAATATAGTTTGAAAAATGGGTGTTTTTACCGCATAAATACATATACTAAGCCGGCAACAGGTCAAAAACATTGAAAAAGATAATGATAACTCTGCTTACCAATTTAGGTACCACTTCGGGGTCTTCTTCCGTCATTTTTTATGCGCTGTGTTCAAATTACAAAACGCTTAATCAACAGAAGTCTATCTCTTTATGTTGTTCAATGTTCCAAGATGGCGTCCTTCAAACAGTCTCGAAATGTCGTGACGTCATCTTTGCGCTCATTTATACGAAACTTGGGCTAGGGGAATTGTTCGACCATAGTTATCTCCCTTAGACCGTGGGATATCGGATCTATTTCAAGTGCAATATGTTGGAAATTTGTTACTGTGCCAAAAATCGATTATAAGTCTTTGTTGTACCTCAAACAAATTCATGTCCATGGGATTTTGTACCAAATAAAACGATAATAATTATAGATGCATGTGTCTACGCGCGCGTGCGTGAGTCGCTCGGTGATTTTGACATGTATAATACAAACATCAGAAAACATAAAACATTCTACCATGACTACGTGAAATACTTGAATTTGATTAATCAATTAATGATATCAGGCACAAACACAATTGAGTTGAAAAGAGGATATGATTTTATGACCGCTTCACTGCGCACGTACACAACACGGCCGCACTACTTCCGTTTGACCACCAACATGGCCGATATGAACAGAACAGACGAGAATGATTTCGGAATTTTCTTAATTGTCAGTTTAACCGATGTATATGGTCCGGAATTTGAAGAAAGCAGTGATGATGAGTTTGCGCCTCGCCAACCTTAACAGTTCAGGTAAATTGAACCCTCAGAAACTTCAGCATAAGTTATTAAGTTAACATCGTGGACAGAGCTATAAATAAATATCGTCTGCTTATGTGTAGGCCTGCCTATCTAAGGAACTCATCTCTTTTTGAAAAAAAATATGTCTTTATAAATATTCTAGTTCAAGATAACAAAATTACACCTTCATGTTCTACCTCATTTATTATGAGAAATCACAGAAAATGCCATCCCAGAACAGCCTACATCTGCACCAACAATGCCGATGAAGAATGAAACAACAATTTAAGTTGGGAAAACAATTCATTACAACGATTGCTCGAGTTTCGTTTACAATAGCATGATGAGGTCTGTCATAATAGAAAGCTGATTAAGATAGTCCACGGTGTAGATCTTACTTCTTCTTTTTTTCATTTTCTTTTTCTTTTTCTTTTTTTTTATTAAATTATCTCGTGAATAGGGCGACATTTCCTGTTTAAAAAAAGACAACAATAAATTATACCCACATACACAAGTTCCAGTGGCCGTTATGCAAAAACAGACGTGGCTGACCTCGACTCTATTTTCCTGGATGGCCAACCCAAATCAACACACTTGGTAGTTTGGATTTTTCAACGTGAGGGAAATATATAGATAATAAAACGTTTGTTAAAACTTTGTCTCGAAAATACAGTTCATGAACCTTTCCCCCGTATTAGCTTATGTTATAAGAATATTGAAACTCATTTACAATGTATAAGCACAATCATGAACAAATAATATTTAACTTAATTAATTAGAAAGCCTGGTAATAATACATCCATATTTATGCAAAATTAACAGCAAAATATTAGTAAAATGATAATTTTATAATTTTAATTATGATTTCTGGAGCTCTACCACTTTGTCATTCATAAGCACACAGAAGGAAGCGCAACCTTTGTTCTATAGTTCAACTAAAAGTATTGTTGCTGAATCCTATTTATTGATTTTCGCAATGAAGAAGAAGAAATTTCGTTTATATTGTTGTGTCACATGCTGAATTACAATAAAAGACGTTTCCTTGTTCCAGGGATATAGAAACATACATTCACCTTGGTTACATGATTAGCAGTGTGTGTGTGTGGAGGGTGGGGGTGGGGGTTGTTGTCCCACCCCACCTCCTTTCCCCCGAATAACATTTCCCTGGGGAGCAATTCCCCCTGTCCTTTTGACTTGACTTGAATTTTCCCCGCTTCTCCTGGATCCCCTGATTAGTATGGCGCAAAACGAAAGGGGTTGATCGGCATGTGAGTAGTCGAGTCTGAACCAGCATTCCTACCTCCTATACTGTAGGGGCGGTGGGGTAGCCTAGTGGTTAAAGCGTTGGTTCGTCACGCCGAAGACCCGGGTTCGAATTCCCACATGGGTACAATGTGTGAAGCCCATTTCTGGTGTCCCCCGCCGTGATGTTGCTGGAATATTTCTAAAAGCGGTCAAGAAAAGCCGTGTGTCAAGATTTGACCTTTAACATGGTGTTTTATACTGTCACGTATATGGTGTTCTTTACGGTATACTATAATAAGCAAATGTCATCAAATCCAGATCGTCTGAATCGTTCTGTTTCGTTTTTATTTACAGATTGAAATAGATGTGTGGGGTGTATGTGTCTGGTGTGGTCTCTCTCTCTCCCTCTCTCTCTCTAGATTAATGCTCATGCTGTTGGTCACTGGATTGTCTGGTAGATTAAAAATATCCCGTGTAAATAGCATAGTATATTGGTATTCTTGAGGGGTTTTATTACAAACTGCTATGAATACTTTAAATAACTGTTTCACTGTATGAATCTAAATGCACCATGTACGTTACGTATACGCATCTACATGCATGCATGTGCATGTGTTTAAACTGTACATGTGTCGACTTACAACAACAACAATACATAATACCAAATCTTTGGTAATAATCAATTTACCCTCTGTAATTTGTTTGATTTCAAGTGACGCCTCAGCCCTCACTGAGGCTGGGGAAAATCATGGATTTTTTCTTTTAAGGAGTTTGCATATGAAGAATACTTGTCTAGTGAGGAGAGTGACAACTCTGATAATGAATGACTTTGACCATGTGAATTAATGAAAGCCTATTTTAGGGCTTGACACTTTGACATATACCTTTACTTCACATGCAGTAGAAGCGAAAATTGGCAAAATGATCAAAAATTAGCCCTTTTGTTTTGTTACAATAACATCATTGTTCACCTCTTGGGGTGTTACCATGATAAAATTCCCCATTTGGCCCCAGGACATTGACATAAAGGGTCATGAGTCAGATTTTGGGCATCGGCTAAATTCTGTGACCTTTTGACCTCTGGTGACCTACTTGTCTACCCGATTTGCATATATTATGTACCATGTGAAAGGGAATTTAAATACCAACGTATTGAGTGGTAGTTTGGTGCGGTGGATCTACAGGGCATGAAGATATTGCAACATTTGTTTCCCCTACCCCCAAAAAAGGTGTTTAAAAAGCACGTCGGGTAACATTGAAAATGCTCGTAATAGGTACCTCGGGAACCAGTTTGTTTAATGTTAACATGCATTCTACTGAAGGAGGGACCCATGGCTACTAGAAAATACCCAAGAAGTAGACGGGGGTGGGGGTGTCATGTGGACCCCCGTCAGCCAATGGACAATTAAGAAGGTTGACATGTACTCCCATTAGTTAGACTCTTGCCTAAAGTCAAATATTTCAGAGTTTGTGCAGGAAATTGAAAAATACTAGATTCTAGTCATCACCAAGGTCTGATGTCTTGGAGATTCTCCAAGGAACGTGAATATGTTTAGTCTGATGAGCCGTCCATAAATTAACGCCGCCTTAATTTACCCTTACAGTATTTCTGCTGAATAAAATCCCGTGTCTATTTCGGAAAGACTTCCGCCCGTATCAGCAAAGCCAAATATCAAACTTGAAAATATAGCACCAACTCAGCTTTTATAACTTCCCCTCCATGTCAGTGAGATAGACCAGAAAGTGATTGTACATGTGACAGTTCGTACAAATTTGTTAGGTTATGTTTTATATTTGCTAATGTTGTTATTTCATTGAAACTGGCTGAAAGTTACATTGAGGAAGAACATTCATCAGTCTCACCCTACAGCCGTTTGTGGACGGAACTTTGCGCTTCCACGCATGTATTTGAAAAAACATTTGGCCCGTTCAGTTTAAACTGGAGGAAACACATCAGTTGTTAAATGTGTTTTAATTCTGTTTTATCCATCGTCAGTCATGAACATTCGCCCATGCCGGGCACTGTCACCCGTACGAGGTATTTCTAGAAAAAATTATCTTGAATTTATTTTTCGTTTGATCATATTCATATTTTGCACACATGCCATGAATCATCTCAGCTGCAAAGACATAATTTCCGTTATATTTTCCATTCAGTATTTCAAGAATGACCACACTTTGATTGATACGTGTCATGGTTATGACAATTTTTAACATGGCGGTCTATGGGGAAAGAATACAGAATGTTGTATATATGTTGGTCATGTAACTACAGAGTGGAAAGGAAGGAACATTTCATGGAAATTATGTATCTGTGGCCAAGATGATTTCCTAACACACTGCAAAATTTGACACCCAAATAACGAAAGCTGAATTAATGAAAATTATTACAGCTACACTAAAATAGCATGCAAGTCTATGAGAATTTTGCCGACTGACGAATACTTATGTCCCATGACTGTACATGACTGAGTTGTCTCCCTTCACACTTCGACTGCACGTGGTCGACAGCGCGAGGTTTGAGAACGTAAACACGGTGATTCGGAGTTCTTGTTCGTGACACTATAGACAAGGTAGAGTTTGCCAGCGTTATATATAGGTCTAAGTGAGTTTCCTAGAGTGATTACCATATTTTGTTTTATAATACAATACAGTAAACTTTGTTCCTGAAATGTTATGGCTGACTGCTCATACCATGCGCAGTGAAACACGAGTGTCCCCGTCAACATGTATGGGAACTGTGGCAGTTTCATTTCTGGAGGCGAGAATGATGAACTGTCAACGCTTTCCCGGTTCTGAAAAGCGTTGTCACATGGACGAAACACATCGAGAGCCGCAGTAGGGTCAGGCAGTTTACAGGACACCATCGTATTTCCTCTCGGCGAGGTGAAACCAGTCCCTTAGATTCATGACATGCACTGAATGGTGACAAAGGTTTTGTCAAAAGCATGAACCTCAATCTGTCTAACTGGTGTTATACTGTCGCGTTGTTGAGTGGAAATGTAATTGTTGGCAATAGACTTTGTGTTAAGTTAGAGAAACTGCTTGAAATTTATTTCAAAGCATGATCATATATCAGATGTATCATATCACAGGTTGCATGCCAATACTAGCACTACTCGGCATTAATGGGTACAAGAAGGACAAGTTGGCTCGGAGTCAGTATAATGTGTCTGAGTGGGGTATTCATGCTTCACTGCGGCATGGTATCTCAGTGGGCTAGCACTATAAAACCAGCTTAAGTCTGGGCTAGTACAAGCAGCCGCACATACACATACACACGCATTCACGTCTTCATATGAGCGAAATATTCTCGAGCACAACGTTAAAACCCAATTTCACCTCACCTTTGTGTAAATGGGTCGCAGGGTAGTTAAGTGGTTAAAGTGTTCGCTTGTCAAGCCGAAGACCGGAGTTTGATTCTCCACATGGGTACAATATGTTAAGCCCATTTCTAGTGTTCCCAGCCATGACATTGCTGAAAGCGGCATACAACTAAACTCACACACTCACATTGTTTATATGTGACTATGAAACAAGGAACTTCATGAATATGTGAATGTAGTATTGCCCCTTTGACATCTTGCTAATAGTGAATAACTTCTTTGAGAGGCATTTAAAAGTTGGTGCAGTAAGAAAGGATAACAATATATGGACAAACGTCAGGGGTTCAATATTTTTTTTAAGTCACTTGTCCTGACTAATTTTCCACTTGCCCTGATTTTCATGACATGATCATGATGATGTAATTATGAAAGAATATATCAACATGGTATTTGATGTTAATGTTTACTGGACTATTTATCGAGAAGTGATAAATAGCAAAGAAAGATAACTGTACTTTATTATCATTGCGAAATTCAGTAGCTACATTTTGAGCAGATATGAAGTGAAAGTTTATTTGCAGTTTGAAACCGTGAGCGAAATGAAATGAAACCTGACGTCGGGCGATGTGATTTTTGAACCCTTGAAGCGTATAACTGCTGTCAGTGTCACTGTAATAGATTAGTTGTTCATTCATATATTATCCTTCCTGACAGTGAATATTAAATATAACACAACTCTCCTGTATATTGATTACATCTACGTGTTGTGTCCTATGATGCCTGTGTAGAAACAAATAAAATGCAAGATGCATTTAGTTATCAGTTTTGTGGTTCTGTATCCACCCTGAGGGGCGGTTGACACATCCACCATTCTGAGAGACAACATGCTTCCTCTCAAAGAAGGTTAACCAGTCTGTAGGGCTGGCTAACTATGTAGATTACAGAGATAGACCATCATTAAATGAGTATCAATCTATTAAAAATAAATATCGAAGAAGTAACATATTTAGGCTTGGATTACCTACCTACTGGTACCAAAAATAAGGCATCCTCAACATATTTTATGAGCTGCCCATGAATAGACCTAACTTAGTGTATTTGAATTAAAACATAACTTCGTCATAGCCTAGTGGCTGCAAGAGTTGTATAATCCCAAGGGAGTTGAGATTGATAATACGAAGTGCCGTTGAGATTGACATCCCATCATCGAGGGAAAAACCTGTGAGCAGCCTAGCTGGAACTCGGCGCTATATAAATAGATTATAATAATAATAATAACAGTTAATGTACCATATTTAATGTAGCAGGGTAAGGGGTGGTTCCGTTCAATGAAGACCAACGCCTGCTGGGGAATGAGTTGTGACTTGTGCCACTACTTTATTTCTCAAATATATGGTTTGTTTTGTTTTCACCCTGTAACATAATAACAATAATCAATAAAACAGTCATATCACATCTATACTAATATAGTAGATTACACATAAAAGTTACAATTACTGATAATGGTCATATATATATCACAATATATTCAATTTAATACAAATTACTTGAACTGCATCAATTCCAAGAAATAAACACATGCAGTTCCGAAAAGGTATTATATGGATTAATTGCAGCAGCAAAATATTACAATATCAAGGGAAAACATATCTGTGGCAATGATATATACATGAAATATAAACACATTAAAAGGATAAAATACCTACCAAATATATGGTACTCAGGTGATATTACATTGTCCACCTTAGTGAAACAGCATGTCCATCTATAAGTGATATAACACACAATTAAGTATATTATGCTAACCTATTATATGTTTCATTATCATATATCATTCTTTAAAACAAACCTACTTAATAAACATATACATATACCTTACAGCACAACATTATGTGTTCTGTGATATTCTTATAAATATATACAATGAACAATTGTTAAAATAATATGATATCTCAAGTGGCACAAACATTACATGTACCACCAAGTAGACAACATGGCTGAAAAAGATGGCCGCTAAGCAGGCACACATGCTTGTGTGTCACCTGACTTCATAAAAGATTACAATTATTACTAATAAACTTATAATGAAAATGCTGATGCAGTAAACATGAAAATTATGCCTATAAACACAAAATATTTGACTTAAAATATATTCTTAAAACACATTCATACCTTCACATCACACATTTAATATTATAACCTAAGCAAGAATAATGTTTATGATATAACTTTAGGTAACAAATATTACATCCTACATAATGTTTAAACCTTGAACAGAGAGAAGTTGTAGACGAAAAAGGAGCGGAAATCAGACGTCTGTCAAATTGTCACGTCATATGTTTGAGGTGCCTTTCTTGTGCAGCTGTATGTGGTAAACTGACTAAAATGTGCTGATGTTAGTAAAGAAGAAAAGATACAACTTCAAACTGACCAATCAGAGATCAAGGAATAGCTTGCCCTCTGAGTTAAGAACAATAGAACACCCTGCTCTCCCACAATACTACAATAGGAGCCCAGGTCCAGCTTGGGGTAATCAAGCTGGAGACAAATACCAAACATACTCTAATAAAAACCTAATCCAATAAAACTACCACAACCAAACTGTTTAAAAATGATACCGTATTTACACAAATAAATAAATAAAATGTAAAATATGACACTGCCACATTAACTATGACACAATTTTCATATCAATAATCATTACTAATGACTTCCATCCAATAGTTTTCTGATTATCAATCTTTTAGCCAGCCCTACCAATTAGTAAAAAGGGAGCAAGCTCATATGTTGTTTCCCACAACACTTTATCCGAAAAACAGTTTTATTTAAAACACTCGATTGTGTATGGACCTTTTCACTACCTTCATTTTGATCCCCAAATCAGACAATAACTTTGAAGATGGCAAATAAAACTGTTCTTTCATGTTTAAGAAAGTTGACCCTTCTATAATTTTGTTTGCGATTCTGTGATATGTAGATGTAGGCTGAATTTGGACATTCTGAAGCCCTGTGATTTAACTGAAACTAAGTTTTATAATAAATCTCTTCTATCATCTTCACTTTGGATCTGTTCCAGGGAATGGAGAATGTGTTGTTGATAGGAAGTGGTGGGCGGGAGCATGCTCTCGCATGGAAACTGGCCCAGTCTGAAAAAGTCAAGTCAGTTTTTGTTGCCCCAGGCAATGCTGGAACAGCAAGTGATGGCAAAATCAGCAATGTTGGTAAGTTACAGCCAGTTTGGTTTACTTCAGTTCTTGTTCAATCGAGGGACAATAAATATTTTCCTCAATTTAGGAATGGAAGGTTGAGATGAATATTATTATTAACATGGGACATGACTCATTTTTGTATGACATAGGACATTATTTTAGTGGTAGGAGCCAAAATTGTCATCAATACTCTTGTTAGTTGTCTGGAGAGAGGTGCACAATTCTTACCCCTCCTAATGACAAGAGAGGTTCTCTCTGTTATATTGAGAAATAGGGTTCAGATGCTTGCCAAGTTAAGGTTGGTTCAGTATCTAAGAGGCTTGCTTCAATTCTTAAGTACTGTCGGAAATAGAAAAAAACTTTTTTTTCACATTTACATCTACAATTTATGAAGTTAATATGTGAAAGTGTGAAATATCTGTTAAACTAAGTTCGGCCTAACTACAGACTCAGTGGTAGGGAGATAGGAAACGTGAAAAAGGACTTCACTGAGGAGAGATTAGTGTAGAAGTGAGCAATGCGGGTTTTTTGTAAGTCCAAAGCGACTTATTGAGGACAGACCATGGCTTTATGCAAATTAGTGTGCGATGATATTGTATTTCAGAGGACACTTTTTAAATGCCTATTTTGAAACTAGACTTAGCTTCATTATAAACGATAGCTGACGTAAATACTAATAACTTTAATACTGAAACTATTAAGGATGTAGCTACCATGGAGCCTCACTATCACTGTAAAAAGAAACCAGAAGGAGGGGTCGTCTCAAAAGCAAAACCAGGACGAGTGTCACAGACGGTGGTGTGGGTTGTACTGGGGGATAGAGATATCAGCTAAGATAAGTAAATCCTCTAAGGAAATTAAACTGGGTGAAGTAAACGGCATGTCTTAACAATTAACAAATAATATCTAGTCCTGTCGATCTTGGGGTGGTCTTGTCACCTATATATTGTAAGACATTTAATACGATAGTTGATTTAAGCTTTTCTATGGGTATCATATTCTTTTACATATCTCAACATAAACATTATGAAAGACTCATGAGATGATAATCAATAGATGAGACATATTCAATACACATGAAAAAGCATAAGATATCTTTGAGATGACCCCTGTGTCTGTAGGCAGCACATGCTTTTTATGCCTGGCTGAGCGACCTAATTGCCATCTATAGTCTGATCACTTGTTTTCAGCAGCTATTGGTATTTTTCTAAGTTTTGCCCGATTTTACGAGTAAACATGCATTTCTGGATATCCTATTACACATCCCACTGAACGCCCAGTTAGTCCTATGTGGGTTATTTCAACATATGCTACTTGCAATTGTGTAAATTTTAGGGATACAGAGTTAGAGCCTAAATACAGTTTTTTTCTATTTCCGACAGTACTTTAGTTCAATTTAGGGACACTAAATATTTTCCTAAGGAATGGAAGGTTGGGAAGGATCTTATTTACATGTGACTCATTTTTGTAACTCTTAGGACATTAATTCAGTGTTGGGAGCCCAAATTATCATCAGTACACTTTGTTAGCTGTCTGGATTGAGGTGCATGAGAGGGGTCATGCAGCATTTTCTCACTGTATGATTAGAAATTGGGCTCAGATGTTAAGTGTTGTAGGAGGGAAAATCATCAACTTCTTCCAGGTATTCTGTGAATCTGTCTTTGTGTAAAATGTCAGGCAAGATAGGAGAACATCTGAGGACCGCTTTGTTTAAAATATATTTTTAAAATGCCACACCGGCTTTTCATTGAATACCAACCTCATGCTACATCATCCCCAGACCATAGGTGGGCTCAGACTAATATAAGTGGCCGAGGTAGACATGGATGACACACAGACACCTCAGGTTATTATTGCTTCAGATTGTAGATTGTAGATTGAAAAAGACAGTTTACCTGTTTTTAGGGTTCAAGTCTTTGAGACTGTTTGGTATATTAATATTTTAATGCAATGTTTCAGATGTAAATGTGAAAGACTTCTCTGCAGTGTGTGCATGGTGTAAGGAGCACAGTGTGGAGCTTGTGATAGTAGGTCCTGAGGATCCATTGGCTGCAGGAATTGCAGACACGCTCAATTCAAATGGTAACAATAGTAACATGTGATACTTAGTTATATTTTACACTTTCAAGATACTGTGAGTTATCATTCTGTTTCTAAATGTGTACATATACTCCCCATCAAAAGTTTAGACTCACTAGTGTACATGTAGCCACTTACTTCAGGCAACTGTTCTAAATTTTGAAAAATATTCCATACTGTTTAAAGGTGCTGTTTATACATGAACTGATGAATTGTAAACAAATTCATAATGTTGAAAAGATTATTGTCATGCGTTCAATAAATGATGAAACTTGGTTAAAAATGGTGAATTCTTATCAAAACTTTACCCCAAACGCAGCTGTTCACATGCACGATATTTGCATATACATTTTAGCAGTTTGATGCATGATCCTCGTGCAATTAATCTGCATAAGGTTTGCAGTTGTTTCCCCAAGTTAGTGGAGAAATTCATCTTCGCTGTAACCATATATACATACATAACATGTAGTGAATGTTTTAAGTGAGTCTAAACTTTTGATGGGAAGTATGGGTTGTCATTAATAGGAATAGCCTAAGTTTGAAAATTATGTGTTAAAGCTGATATGGTACTGATACCTTTACAGATGCAAAACACCGCCTCCGTGGTGTAGTGGTTAGAGCATCTGCCCGGGAGAGCGGAAGGTCGCAGGTTCGATCCCCGACCGCATCATACCAAAAAGACGTTAAAATATGGTATTTGTTGGTCCCTGCCTGGCGCTCAGCATTAATGGTTACAACAAGGACTGGTCGGCTCGGAGTCAGTATAATGTGTGCGAGTGGGGTATTCATGCTTCACTGCGGCATGGTATCTGAGTGGGCTAGCACTATAAAACCAGCTTCAGTCTGGGCTAGTACAAGCAGCCCCACATACACATACACATGCATGCACGTCGTCATGTGAGCGAAATATTCTCAAGCACGACGTTAAACCCAATTTCACCTCACCTCACAAATGCAAAACATGAAAAATAATCAAAACTTAGGAAATGAAAATAGAACTTTACATTTGATTCTAGCTCATCACGTATCAGGGTAGGAAAGGTTTAAGTGATGTATTGCTGGAGGTATAAGCATACATCTACTGTTTCTGACATAATTAACTTGGAACCCATTTTTACTTTGGCCTGTGTTTATGAAACCGCACTGTTGTTGTTATTTTTTATTTATTCCATTGTTGTTCTCACCTAACCTTAACCTAAATGTTCCATGATCCAAGTTCAGTTCTATTTCCTTTTTCACATTTTTACTCAGATTACATAAATGATCATTATTGTTACTTGGATCTTGTTGGTTCCTCAGGTATAGCATGTTTTGGACCATCAGCAAAAGCAGCTGAGATTGAGGCCAGCAAGGCTTTTGCCAAAGACTTCATGACCCGTCAAGGAATTCCTACAGCTCAGTACAAGACTTTCAACTCTGCAGATGAGGCTTGTGAATACATAAATAAGTAAGTTATTCAAATGGTTGGTCTTCTAAGTGATTGTTAGCCCAGACTCTGAAAATAGAATATGGTTATCATCCATTTAACATGAACCCAAGGTTTCTAGATGAGATGTAAAACAAGTAGGAAGGCTGAATATACAGGAGTACGAAGGTTGATGTCCCAAGGCGGCGGCAGTTGTCATAAAAGTTCCCTAACTGTAATCAGGGCGGTGGCGTAGCCTCATGGTTAAAGCGTTTGCTCGTCATGTTGAAGGCCCGTGTTCGATTTGCCTGTGTGAAGCCCATTTCTGGTGTCCGCTGCTGGAATATTGCTAAAAGCAGTCTCACTCACTCACAAGTGACAACTCTTCGGTTATCCAGAGTAATAATGTGCTGTGCTATTCATTGTTAACACTATGAACATACCTGGTGTGGAGTTTGGCACTATATAAATAGACACATAATTTTACAGCCCAAGGGAGATAATCACTGTCACAGATTGAAGGTGTTGATAGCTTACATGCACACTTAAGGGTTGTAATGGCCAACAGATCAAGGCTGATAATCTCTTACTCTCTCCCTATTATATATTAAATATATGACGGAATATTAAAATGATTACAGGATTTAAGGCGATGTGTGCTAAATCATGAAATGATTCAGAAATATGGAAAAAGATGGGACTGCAAATGTGTCAAATTATCCAACTTTTATGAATGTATTTCCTTGTCACCAGTCATCTCCACATTTTTCTCCACATTTTTCTTACAGGGGTGGGGGTTGTTTGATAGCTTAGTGGTTAAAGCGTTCGCTTGTCATGCCAAAGACTCGTGTTTGATTCCCCACATGGGTATAATGTGTGAAGCCCAATGCTGAATATTGCTAAAAGCTGTGTAAAACTAAACTCACTCACTCTTACAGGGGTGAGCTAGGTGAAGCTGTTGTGGTGAAGGCGAGCGGGCTGGCGGCGGGAAAGGGGGGTTGTGGTTGCTGCCTCCAAGAAGGAAGCTTGTGATGCAGTTAATACCATCATGCAGGTAATCTTGCAAGAGCAGAGCATGGTTCAGTATGGCGCGACATGTACTCTCCATTTTTCAAAGTGTGACAGATTTTCTTCTGCTGAAATTAACTCTGCCTGTACCTTTTGATTATCCAGACATAAAACATGACAATAATTATGTCATTTCAATTAATTGTTAATTCCATGTAAACTTGTATCAGTTTTTTACACAGACTTTTGAAAATGGGAGTCATGGTGACTCACAATATTTATTTTTGGGAGTCATTTTCAATACTTGGGAGTCATGAAAATTTTAATATTTCTTTATGTTAATCATTCTCGGTATGTAACTGTGTATGTCACACCACCAAATCAAACTACAGCATTGTTCAATTCAAAGAGCAAAGAGCCAGGATCACTGTCTCCTCTGAGTACTCTGGATTAATCTGACAGCTCTGTAAAAGTCAAACTATCATCGAATAATATCATTTTTTGCTTATCAAATCGATTTTATTGAACTGAATTGTCAGTGCCATTCATAAGACTTGCGTCAAGCTTGACTCATATATGATGATATTTTGAGAGTCGTTTACAAAATTGTTGCATCAAATACGCAGGAATCATGTGTCATGTAAAACCCTGCCTGTATACTGCCATTTTGATCACTGTCAGAACATTTTCATCTTTGTTTAAATACATCCATTTTGGGGGAATTCATGAGAAGTTCAGAAATAATTATCAATATTTTTGTAATGTGGGAAACATTTTGTGCGATATGTTTGGGGGGTAATTGAGTGTTGGATCTTCCTTACTATTTTTTATCCACCAGGCGAGGAAGTATGGAGATGCAGGGGATACTGTAGTGGTTGAGGAGTTCCTCAAGGGGGACGAGGTGTCGGTAAGTTGGTAATGTATAACTAGTCAGCAAGGGAACATGAGTAACTGCATGCTAAGTTTTCATTATGTACCATACAAAGATGAAGTAACTTGGTGCCATCTATTGGTTTGTCGTTCTTCAGATCATGTGTGAAGAAAATAGAAGTAGTGTGTACAGTTTCAGCAATAAATGCAATGAGAAGAGATAAGCAATTAGTATTAGTCAGAATGATAATCGTTGTTATTTTTGATTTAAACATGTTTTATTAACATGTTAAGATATGTGTTTGTTAGGCTGATATTACAGAGTTTATTCACCCAGGCAGGATGTTTGGACTGACGTGTGTATATATGTATTGTGACAGGTGTTGGCCTTCACTGATGGTGAGAATGTGTGTGTGATGCCACCGGCACAGGACCACAAGCAGTTGGAGGACGGGGACGGTGGACCCAACACAGGAGGCATGGGGGCTCTCTGTCCTTACCCCAAGGTAAGGCAGGACAACTAGGGCTTTTTGGGGGGAGGGGTCTGGAGCAGTCTGTCCCCACCCTAAGGCTATGCAGGACAGCAGGGGGTTTTGGGTACTCTATCCATTCCCTAGTGTTATGCAAGACGTCTGGGGGCAGTCTGTCAGTTCCCCGAGGTAATGAATAATAGCAAGGAGGTTGGGAGAGTCTGTCTGTACCCCAAGGTAGTGCAGGACAGCAAGGGGATCTGGGGGATCTGTCTGAACCCCAAAGATGTGTAGGACAACAAGGGGGTCTGTCCATACCCCAAGGTAGTGCAGGACAGTGAGGGGGTCTGTCCATACCCCAAGGTAGTGTAGGACAACAAGGGGGTCTGTCCATACCCCAAGGCAGTGCAGGACAGTGAGGGGGTCTGTCCATACCCCAAGGTAGTGCAGAACTGAGGGGGTCTGTCCATACCCCAAGGTAGTGCATGACATTGAGGGGGTTCTGTCCATACCCCAAGGTAGTGCAGGACAGTGAGGGGGTCTGTCCATACCCCAAGGTAGTGCAGGACAGCGAGGGGGTCTGTCCATACCCCAAGGTAGTGCAGGACAATGAGGGGGTTTGTCCATACCCCAAGGTAGTGCATGACATTGAGGGGGGTTTGTCCATACCCCAAGGTAGTGCATGACATTGAGGGGGTCTGTCCATACCCCAAAGTAGTGCAGGACAACAAGGGGTCTGTCCATACCCCAAGGTAGTGCAGGACAGTGAGGGGGTCTGTCCATACCCCAAGGTAGTACAGGACAGTGAGGGGGTCTGTCCATAACCCAAGGTAGTGCAGGACAGCGAGGGGGTCTGTCCATCCCCAAAGGTAGTGCAGGACAATGAGGGGGGTTTGTCCATACCCCAAGGTAGTGCAGGACAGCGAGGGGGTCTGTATACCCCAAGGTAGTGCAGGACAGCGAGGGGGTCTGTCCATACCCCAAGGTAGTGCAGGACAGTGAGGGGGTCTGTCCATAACCCAAGGTAGTGCAGGACAGTGAGGGGGTCTGTCCATACCCCAAGGTAGTGCAGGACAGCGAGGGGGTCTGTCCATACCCCAAGGTAGTGCAGGACAGTGAGGGGGTATGTCCATACCCCAAGGTAGTGCAGGGCAGCGAGGGGGTCTGGGCATTTGTCCATACCCCAAGGTAGTGCAGGACAGCAAGGGGGTCTGGGCATTTGTCCATAACCCAAGGTAGTGCAGGACAGTGAGGGGGTCTGTCCATACCCCAAGGTAGTGCAGGACAACAAGTGGGTCTGTCCATACCCCAAAGTAGTGCAGGACAGTGAGGGGGTCTGTCCATACCCCAAGGTAGTGCAGGACAGTGAGGGGGTCTGTATACCCCAAGGTAGTGCAGGACAGCTAGGGGATCTGTCCAGACCCCAAGGTAGTGCAGGACAGTGAGGGTCTGTCCATACCCCAAGGTAGTGCAGGACAGCGAGGGGTCTGTCCATACCCCCAAGGTAGTGCAGGACAGTGAGGGGTCTGTCCATACCCCAAGGTAGTGCAGGACAGCCAGGGGTCTGTCCATATCCCAAGGTAGTGCAGGACAGCTAGGGATCTGTCCATACCCCAAGGTAGTGCAGGTCAGTGAGGGGTCTGCTCATACCCCAATGTAGTGCAGGGCAGTGAGGGGGTCTTTCCATACCCCAAGGTAGTGCAGGACAGCTAGGGGATCTGGGGTCAGTCCATACCAGACAGTGAGGGGGGTCCAGTGTGGGTTCTGTTCATACCCCAAGGTAGTGCAGAACAGTGAGGGGGTCTGTCCATACCCCAAGGTAGTGCAGGACAGCGAGGGGGTCTGTATACCCCAAGGTAGTGCAGGACAGCGAGGGGGTCTGTCCATACCCCAAGGTAGTGCAGGACAGTGAGGGGGTCTGTCCATAACCCAAGGTAGTGCAGGACAGTGAGGGGGTCTGTCCATACCCCAAGGTAGTGCAGGACACCGAGGGGGTCTGTCCATACCCCAAGGTAGTGCAGGACAGTGAGGGGGTATGTCCATACCCCAAGGTAGTGCAGGGCAGCGAGGGGTCTGGGCATTTGTCCATACCCCAAGGTAGTGCAGGACAGCAAGGGGGTCTGGGCATTTGTCCATAACCCAAGGTAGTGCAGGACAGTGAGGGGTCTGTCCATACCCCAAGGTAGTGTAGGACAACAAGGGGGTCTGTCCATACCCCAAGGCAGTGCAGGGACAGTGAGGGGGTCTGTCCATTCCCAAGGTAGTGCAGAACAGTGAGGGGGGTCTGTCCATACCCCAAGGTAGTGCATGACATTGAGGGGGTTCTGTCCATACCCCAAGGTAGTGCAGGACAGTGAGGGGGTCTGTCCATACCCCAAGGTAGTGCAGGACAGCGAGGGGGTCTGTCCATACCCCAAGGTAGTGCAGGACAATGAGGGGGGTTTGTCCATACCCCAAGGTAGTGCATGACATTGAGGGGGGTTTGTCCATACCCCAAGGTAGTGCATGACATTGAGGGGGGTCTGTCCATACCCCAAAGTAGTGCAGGACAACAAGGGGGTCTGTCCATACCCCAAGGTAGTGCAGGACAGCGGGGGGTCTGTCCATCCCCAAAGGTAGTGCAGGACAATGAGGGGGGTTTGTCCATGCCCCAAGGTAGTGCAGGACAGCGAGGGGTCTGTCCATACCCCAAGGTAGTGCAGGACAGCCGAGGGGTCTGTCCATACCCCAATGTAGTGCAGGGCAGTGAGGGGGTCTTTCCATACCCCAAAGGTAGTGCAGGACAGCTAGGGGATCTGGGGTCAGTCCATACCAGACAGTGAGGGGGTCCAGTGTGGGTTCTGTCCATACCCCAAGGTAGTGCAGAACAGTGAGGGGGTCTGTCCATACCCCAAGGTAGTGCAGGACAGCGAGGGGTCTGTATACCCCAAGGTAGTGCAGGACAGCGAGGGTCTCTGTCCATACCCCCAAGGTAGTGCAGGACAGTGAGGGGGTCTGTCCATAACCCAAGGTAGTGCAGGACAGTGAGGGGGTCTGTCCATACCCCAAGGTAGTGCAGGACAGCTGAGGGGTCTGTCCATACCCCAAGGTAGTGCAGGACAGTGAGGGGTATGTCCATACCCCAAGGTAGTGCAGGGCAGCGAGGGTCTGGGCATTTGTCCATACCCCAAGGTAGTGCAGGACAGCAAGGGGGTCTGGGCATTTGTCCATAACCCAAGGTAGTGCAGGACAGTGAGGGGTCTGTCCATACCCCAAGGTAGTGTAGGACAACAAGGGGGTCTGTCCATACCCCAAGGCAGTGCAGGACAGTGAGGGGTCTGTCCATACCCCAAGGTAGTGCAGACCAGTGAGGGGTCTGTCCATACCCCAAGGTAGTGCATGACATTGAGGGGTTCTGTCCATACCCCAAGGTAGTGCAGGACAGTGAGGGGTCTGTCCATACCCCAAGGTAGTGCAGGACAGCGAGGGGTCTGTCCATACCCCAAGGTAGTGCAGGACAATGAGGGGTTTTGTCCATACCCCAAGCAGTGCATGACATTGAGGGGGTTTGTCCATACCCCAAGGTAGTGCATGACATTGAGGGGGTCTGTCCATACCCCAAAGTAGTGCAGGACAACAAGGGGTCTGTCCATACCCCAAGGTAGTGCAGGACAGTGAGGGGGTCTGTCCATACCCCAAGGTAGTGCAGGACAGTGAGGGGTCTGTCCATAATCCAAGGTAGTGCAGGACAGCTGAGGGGGGTCTGTCCATCCCCAAAGGTAGTGCAGGACAATGAGGGGTTTGTCCATACCCCAAGGTAGTGCAGGACAGCGAGGGGTCTGTCCATACCCCAAGGTAGTGCAGGACAGCCGCAGGGGTCTGTCCATACCCCAATGTAGTGCAGGGCAGTGAGGGGTCTTTCCATACCCCAAGGTAGTGCAGGACAGCTAGGGGATCTGGGGTCAGTCCATACCACCAGACAGTGAGGGGGTCCAGTGTGGGTTCTGTCCATACCCCAAGGTAGTGCAGAACAGTGAGGGGTCTGTCCATACCCCAAGGTAGTGCAGGACAGCTGAGGGGTCTGTATACCCCAAGGTAGTGCAGTGCCATACCCCAAGGTAGTGCAGGACAGTGAGGGGTCTGTCCATAACCCAAGGTAGTGCAGGACAGTGAGGGGTCTGTCCATACCCCAAGGTAGTGCAGGACAGTGAGGGGTCTGTCCATACCCCAAGGTAGTGCAGGACAGTGAGGGGGTATGTCCATACACCCAAAAAGGTAGTGCAGGGCAGCTGAGGGGTCTGTCCATTTGTCCATACCCAAGGTAGTGCAGGACAGCAAGGGGGTCTGTCCATTTGTCCATGTCCCAAGGTAGTGCAGGACAGTGAGTCTGTGCCAGGTAGCAACAAGGGGTCCATCCCCAAGGCATTTGTCCCAGTACCCCAAGGTAGTGCATGACAGGTGAGGGGAGGGTCTGTCCATACCCCAAGGTAGTGTACAGGAGACAATGTGGGGATTTGTCCATACCCCAAGGTAGTGCAGGACAGTGAGGGGTCTGTCCATACCCCAAGGTTGAGTGCAGGACAGTGGGGGGTCTGTCCATACCCCAAAAGGTAGTGCAGGACAGCTGGGGGTCTGTCCAGACCCCAAGTGAGGGTGGTCCATACCCCAAGGTAGTGCCATAATCCAAGGTAGTGCAGGACAGCAGGGGTCTGTCCATCCCCAAAGGTAGTGCAGGACAGAGGGGTCTTATCCATACCCCAAGGTAGTGCAGGACAGTGAGGGGGTCTGTCCATACCCCAAGGTAGTGCAGGACATGAGGGGTCTACCGTCCATACCGTATGTGAGTGCAGAAGTCCAGTAGGAGTCTGTCCATACCCAAGGTAGTGCAGGACAGCTAGAGGGGTCTGTCCATACCCAACAGTGCAGGGGTCCAGTGAGGGTTCTGTCCATACCCCAAGGTAGTGCAGGACAGCTAGGGATCTGTCCATACCCCATACCCAGACAGTGAGGGTCAGCGAGGGTCTGTCCAGGTAGGTGGGAACAGGGGGTCTGTCCATACCCCAAGGTAGTGCAGGACAGTGAGGGGGTCTGTCCATAACCAAGGTAGTGCAGGACAGTGAGGGGGTCTGTCCATACCCCAGGTAGTGCAGGACAGTGAGGGGTCTGTCCATAACCCCAAGGTAGTGCAGGACAGTGAGGGGTCTGTCCATAACCCCCAGGCAGTGCAGGGGGGTAGTGCAGGACAGTGAGGGGGTCTGTCATACCCCAAGGTAGTGCAGGACAGTGAGGGTCTGTCCATACCCCAAAATAGTGTCTGTCCATACCCCAAGGTAGTGCAGGACAGTGAGGGGGTCTGTATACCCCAAGGTAGTGCAAGGACAGCTAGGATCTGTCCAGACCCCAAGGTAGTGCAGGACAGTGAGGGTCTGTCCATACCCCAAGGCCAGTGCAGGACAGTGCAGGTCAGCCCCAAGGTAGTGCAAGGACAGTCTGTCCATACCCCAAGGTAGTGCAGGACAGGGGAGGAGGTCTGTCCAGACCCCAAGGTAGTGCAGGACAGTGAGGGGGTCTGTCAATACCCCAAGGTAGTGCAGGACAGCGAGGGGGTCTGTCCATATCCCAAGGTAGTGCAGGACAGCTAGGGGATCTGTCCATACCCCAAGGTAGTGCAGGTCAGTGAGGGGGTCTGCTCATACCCCAATGTAGTGCAGGGCAGTGAGGGGTCTTTCCATACCCCAAGGTAGTGCAGGACAGCTAGGGGATCTAGGGGTCAGTCCATACCAGACAGTGAGGGGGTCCAGTGTGGGTTCTGTCCATACCCCAAGGTAGTGCAGAACAGTGAGGGGGTCTGTCCATACCCCAAGGTAGTGCAGGACAGGGAGGGTCTGTATACCCCAAGGTGCAGTGCAGGACAGCGAGGGGATCTGTCCATACCCAAGGTGCAGTGCAGGACAGTGAGGGGTCTGTCCATAACCCAAGGTAGTGCAGGACAGTGAGGGGGTCTGTCCATACCCCAAGGTAGTGCAGGACAGCGGGGGGTCTGTCCATACCCCAATGTAGTGCAGGACAGTGAGGGGGTCTGTCCATACCCCAAAGTAGTGCAGGACAGTGAGGGGGTCTGTCCATACCCCAAGGTAGTGCAGGATAGTGAGGGGGTCTGTATACCCCAAGGTAGTGCAGGACAGCTAGGGGATCTGTCCAGACCCCAAGGTAGTGCAGGACAGTGAGGGTCTGTCCATACCCCAAGGTAGTGCAGGACAGCAGGGGTCTGTCCATACCCCAAGGTAGTGCAGGACAGCGAGGAGGTCTGTCCAGACCCCAAAGGTAGTGCAGGACAGTGAGGGGGTCTGTCCATACCCCAAAGGTAGTGCAGGACAGCGAGGGTCTGTCCATATCCCAAGGTAGTGCAGGACAGCTAGGGATCTGTCCATACCCCAAGGTAGTGCAGGTCAGTGAGGGGGTCTGCTCATACCCCAATGTAGTGCAGGGCAGTGAGGGGGTCTTTCCATACCCCAAAGGTAGTGCAGGACAGCTAGGGGATCTGGGGTCAGTCCATACCAGACAGTGAGGGGGTCCAGTGTGGGTTCTGTCCATACCCCAAGGTAGTGCAGAACAGTGAGGGGGTCTGTCCATACCCCAAGGTAGTGCAGGACAGCTGAGGGGGTCTGTATACCCCAAGGTAGTGCAGGACAGCGAGGGTCTGTCCATACCCCCAAGGTAGTGCAGGACAGTGAGGGGTCTGTCCATAACCCAAGGTAGTGCAGGACAGTGAGGGGGTCTGTCCATACCCCAAGGTAGTGCAGGACAGCTGAGGGGGTCTGTCCATACCCCAAGGTAGTGCAGGACAGTGAGGGGTATGTCCATACCCCAAAGGTAGTGCAGGGCAGCGAGGGGTCTGGGCATTTGTCCATACCCCAAGGTAGTGCAGGACAGCAAGGGGGTCTGGGCATTTGTCCATAACCCAAGGTAGTGCAGGACAGTGAGGGGGTCTGTCCATACCCCAAGGTAGTGTAGGACAACAAGGGGGTCTGTCCATAACCCAAGGCAGTGCAGGACAGTGAGGGGGTCTGTCCATACCCCAAGGTAGTGCAGAACAGTGAGGGGGTCTGTCCATACCCCAAGGTAGTGCATGACATTGAGGGGGTTCTGTCCATACCCCAAGGTAGTGCAGGACAGTGAGGGGGTCTGTCCATACCCCAAGGTAGTACAGGACAGTGAGGGGGTCTGTCCATAGCCCAAGGTAGTGCAGGACAGCGAGGGGTCTGTCCATCCCCAAAGGTAGTGCAGGACAATGAGGGGGTTTGTCCATACCCCAAGGTAGTGCAGGACAGCTGGGGGTCTGTCCATACCCCAAGGTAGTGCAGGACAGCGAGGGGTCTGTCCATACCCCAAGGTAGTGCAGGACAGTGAGGGGTCTGTCCATACCCCAAGGTAGTGCAGGACAACAAGTGGGTCTGTCCATACCCCAAAGTAGTGCAGGACAGTGAGGGGTCTGTCCATACCCCAAAGGTAGTGCAGGACAGTGAGGGGGTCTGTATACCCCAAGGTAGTGCAGGACAGCTAGGGGATCTGTCCAGACCCCAAGGTAGTGCAGGACAGTGAGGGTCTGTCCATACCCCAATGTAGTGCAGGACAGCTGAGGGGGTCTGTCCATACCCCAAGGTAGTGCAGGACAGCGAGGAGGTCTGTCCAGACCCCAAGGTAGTGCAGGACAGTGAGGGGTCTGTCCATACCCCAAGGTAGTGCAGGACAGCGAGGGGTCTGTCCATATCCCAAGGTAGTGCAGGACAGCTAGGGGATCTGTCCATACCCCAAGGTAGTGCAGGTCAGTGAGGGGTCTGCTCATACCCCAATGTAGTGCAGGGCAGTGAGGGGGTCTTTCCATACCCCAAGGTAGTGCAGGACAGCTAGGGGATCTGGGGTCAGTCCATACCAGACAGTGAGGGGGGTCCAGTGTGGGTTCTGTCCATACCCCAAGGTAGTGCAGAACAGTGAGGGGGTCTGTCCATACCCCAAGGTAGTGCAGGACAGCTGGGGGTCTGTATACCCCAAGGTAGTGCAGGACAGCTGAGGGGTCTGTCCATACCCCAAGGTAGTGCAGGACAGTGAGGGGGTCTGTCCATAACCCAAGGTAGTGCAGGAGAGTGAAGGGGTCTGTCCATACCCCAAGGTAGTGCAGGACAGCGAGGGGGTCTGTCCATACCCCAAGGTAGTGCAGGACAGTGAGGGGGTATGTCCATACCCCAAGGTAGTGCAGGGCAGCGAGGGGGTCTGGGCATTTGTCCATACCCCAAGGTAGTGCAGGACAGCAAGGGGGTCTGGGCATTTGTCCATAACCCAAGGTAGTGCAGGACAGTGAGGGGGTCTGTCCATACCCCAAGGTAGTGCAGGACAACAAGTGGGTCTGTCCATACCCCAAAGTAGTGCAGGACAGTGAGGGGGTCTGTCCATACCCCAAGGTAGTGCAGGACAGTGAGGGGGTCTGTATACCCCAAGGTAGTGCAGGACAGCTAGGGGATCTGTCCATACCCCAAGGTAGTGCAGGACAGTGAGGGTCTGTCCATACCCCAAGGTAGTGCAGGACAGCGAGGGGGTCTGTCCATACCCCAAGGTAGTGCAGGACAGTGAGGGGGTCTGTCCATACCCCAAGGTAGTGCAGGACAGCGAGGGGGTCTGTCCATATCCCAAGGTAGTGCAGGACAGCTAGGGGATCTGTCCATACCCCAAGGTAGTGCAGGTCAGTGAGGGGGTCTGCTCATACCCCAATGTAGTGCAGGGCAGTGAGGGGGTCTTTCCATACCCCAAGGTAGTGCAGGACAGCTAGGGGATCTGGGGTCAGTCCATACCAGACAGTGAGGGGGGTCCAGTGTGGGTTCTGTCCATACCCCAAGGTAGTGCAGAACAGTGAGGGGGTCTGTCCATACCCCAAGGTAGTGCAGGACAGCGAGGGGGTCTGTATACCCCAAGGTAGTGCAGGACAGCGAGGGGGTCTGTCCATACCCCAAGGTAGTGCAGGACAGTGAGGGGGTCTGTCCATAACCCAAGGTAGTGCAGGACAGTGAGGGGTCTGTCCATACCCCAAGGTAGTGCAGGACAAGCGAGGGGGTCTGTCCATACCCCAAGGTAGTGCAGGACAGTGAGGGGTATGTCCATACCCCAAGGTAGTGCAGGGCAGCGAGGGGGTCTGGGCATTTGTCCATACCCCAAGGTAGTGCAGGACAGCAAGGGGGTCTGGGCATTTGTCCATAACCCAAGGTAGTGCAGGACAGTGAGGGGGTCTGTCCATACCCCAAGGTAGTGTAGGACAACAAGGGGGTCTGTCCATACCCCAAGGCAGTGCAGGACAGTGAGGGGGTCTGTCCATACCCCAAGGTAGTGCAGAACAGTGAGGGGGTCTGTCCATACCCCAAGGTAGTGCATGACATTGAGGGGGTTCTGTCCATACCCCAAGGTAGTGCAGGACAGTGAGGGGGTCTGTCCATACCCCAAGGTAGTGCAGGACAGCGAGGGGGTCTGTCCATACCCCAAGGTAGTGCAGGACAATGAGGGGGGTTTGTCCATACCCCAAGGTAGTGCATGACATTGAGGGGGGTTTGTCCATACCCCAAGGTAGTGCATGACATTGAGGGGGGTCTGTCCATACCCCAAAGTAGTGCAGGACAACAAGGGGGTCTGTCCATACCCCAAGGTAGTGCAGGACAGTGAGGGGGTCTGTCCATACCCCAAGGTAGTGCAGGACAGTGAGGGGGTCTGTCCATAACCCAAGGTAGTGCAGGACAGCGAGGGGGTCTGTCCATCCCCAAAGGTAGTGCAGGACAATGAGGGGGGTTTGTCCATACCCCAAGGTAGTGCAGGACAGCGAGGGGGTCTGTCCATACCCCAAGGTAGTGCAGGACAGCGAGGGGGTCTGTCCATACCCCAATGTAGTGCAGGGCAGTGAGGGGGTCTTTCCATACCCCAAGGTAGTGCAGGACAGCTAGGGGATCTGGGGTCAGTCCATACCAGACAATGAGGGGGGTCCAGTGTGGGTTCTGTCCATACCCCAAGGTAGTGCAGAACAGTGAGGGGGTCTGTCCATACCCCAAGGTAGTGCAGGACAGCGAGGGGGTCTGTATACCCCAAGGTAGTGCAGGACAGCGAGGGGGTCTGTCCATACCCCAAGGTAGTGCAGGACAGTGAGGGGGTCTGTCCATAACCCAAGGTAGTGCAGGACAGTGAGGGGGTCTGTCCATACCCCAAGGTAGTGCAGGACAGCGAGGGGGTCTGTCCATACCCCAAGGTAGTGCAGGACAGTGAGGGGTATGTCCATACCCCAAGGTAGTGCAGGGCAGCTGAGGGTCTGGGCATTTGTCCATACCCCAAAGGTAGTGCAGGACAGCAAGGGGGTCTGGGCATTTGTCCATAACCCAAGGTAGTGCAGGACAGTGAGGGGGTCTGTCCATACCCCAAGGTAGTGCAGGACAACAAGTGGGTCTGTCCATACCCCAAAGTAGTGCAGGACAGTGAGGGGTCTGTCCATACCCCAAAGGTAGTGCAGGACAGTGAGGGGGGTCTGTATACCCCAAGGTAGTGCAGGACAGCTAGGGGGGATCTGTCCAGACCCCAAGGTAGTGCAGGACAGTGAGGGTCTGTCCATACCCCAAGGTAGTGCAGGACAGCGAGGGGGTCTGTCCATACCCCAAGGTAGTGCAGGACAGTGAGGGGGTCTGTCCATACCCCAAGGTAGTGCAGGACAGCGAGGGGGTCTGTCCATATCCCAAGGTAGTGCAGGTCAGTGAGGGGGTCTGCTCATACCCCAAGGTAGTGCAGGGCAGTGAGGGGGTCTTTCCATACCCCAAGGTAGTGCAGGACAGCTAGGGGATCTGGGGTCAGTCCATACCAGACAGTGAGGGGGGTCCAGTGTGGGTTCTGTCCATACCCCAAGGTAGTGCAGAACAGTGAGGGGGTCTGTCCATACCCCAAGGTAGTGCAGGACAGGGAGGGGGTCTGTATACCCCAAGGTAGTGCAGGACAGCGAGGGGGTCTGTCCATACCCCAAGGTAGTGCAGGACAGTGAGGGGGTCTGTCCATAACCCAAGGTAGTGCAGGACAGTGAGGGGGTCTGTCCATACCCCAAGGTAGTGCAGGGCAGCGAGGGGGTCTGGGCATTTGTCCATACCCCAAGGTAGTGCAGGACAGCAAGGGGGTCTGGGCATTTGTCCATAACCCAAGGTAGTGCAGGACAGTGAGGGGGTCTGTCCATACCCCAAGGTAGTGTAGGACAACAAGGGGGTCTGTCCATACCCCAAGGCAGTGCAGGACAGTGAGGGGGTCTGTCCATACCCCAAAGTAGTGCAGAACAGTGAGGGGGTCTGTCCATACCCCAAGGTAGTGCATGACATTGAGGGGTTCTGTCCATACCCCCAAGGTAGTGCAGGACAGTGAGGGGTCTGTCCATACCCCAAAGGTAGTGCAGGACAGCTGCGAGGGGTCTGTCCATACCCCAAGGTAGTGCAGGACAATGAGGGGGTTTGTCCATACCCCAAGGTAGTGCATGACATTGAGGGGGTTTGTCCATACCCCAAGGTAGTGCATGACATTGAGGGGGGTCTGTCCATACCCCAAAGTAGTGCAGGACAACAAGGGGGTCTGTCCATACCCCAAGGTAGTGCAGGACAGTGAGGGGGTCTGTCCATACCCCAAGGTAGTGCAGGACAGTGAGGGGGTCTGTCCATAACCCAAGGTAGTGCAGGAAAGCGAGGGGGTCTGTCCATCCCCAAAGGTAGTGCAGGACAATGAGGGGGGTTTGTCCATACCCCAAGGTAGTGCAGGACAGCGAGGGGGTCTGTCCATACCCCAAGGTAGTGCAGGACAGCGAGGGGGTCTGTCCATACCCCAAGGTAGTGCAGGACAGTGAGGGGGTCTGTCCATACCCCAAGGTAGTGCAGGACAACAAGTGGGTCTGTCCATACCCCAAAGTAGTGCAGGACAGTGAGGGGGTCTGTCCATACCCCAAGGTAGTGCAGGACAGTGAGGGGGTCTGTATACCCCAAGGTAGTGCAGGACAGCTAGGGGATCTGTCCAGACCCCAAGGTAGTGCAGGACAGTGAGGGTCTGTCCATACCCCAAGGTAGTGCAGGACAGCGAGGGGGTCTGTCCATACCCCAAGGTAGTGCAGGACAGCGAGGAGGTCTGTCCAGACCCCAAGGTAGTGCAGGACAGTGAGGGGGTCTGTCCATACCCCAAGGTAGTGCAGGACAGCGAGGGGGTCTGTCCATATCCCAAGGTAGTGCAGGACAGCTAGGGGATCTGTCCATACCCCAAGGTAGTGCAGGTCAGTGAGGGGGTCTGTCCATACCCCAATGTAGTGCAGGGCAGTGAGGGGGTCTTTCCATACCCCAAGGTAGTGCAGGACAGCTTGGGGATCTGGGGTCAGTCCATACCAGACAGTGAGGGGGGTCCAGTGTGGGTTCTGTCCATACCCCAAGGTAGTGCAGAACAGTGAGGGTCTGTCCATACCCCAAGGTAGTGCAGGACAGGGAGGGGGTCTGTATACCCCAAGGTAGTGCAGGACAGCGAGGGGGTCTGTCCATACCCCAAGGTAGTGCAGGACAGTGAGGGGGTCTGTCCATAACCCAAGGTAGTGCAGGACAGTGAGGGGGTCTGTCCATACCCCAAGGTAGTGCAGGACAGCGAGGGGGTCTGTCCATACCCCAAGGTAGTGCAGGACAGTGAGGGGGTATGTCCATACCCCAAGGTAGTGCAGGGCAGCGAGGGGGTCTGGGCATTTGTCCATACCCCAAGGTAGTGCAGGACAGCAAGGGGGTCTGGGCATTTGTCCATAACCCAAGGTAGTGCAGGACAGCAAGGGGGTCTGGGCATTTGTCCATAACCCAAGGTAGTGCAGGACAGCAAGGAGTCTGTGGTCTGTCCATAATCCAAGGTAGTGCAGGACAGCAAGGGGGTCTGGGCATTTGTCCATAACCCAAGGTAGTGCAGGACAGCAAGGAGTCTGTGGTCTGTTCATACCCCAAGGTAGTGCAGGACAGTGAGGGGGTGTGGATTTTGTCCATACCCCCAAAGTAGTGCAGGACAGCAAGGGGGTCTATTGTCTGTCCTTACCCCAAGGTAGTGCAGGACAGCAAGGAGGTGTAGGGGGTCTGTGAAAACCCCTTAGTAGTGCAGAACAGCAAGGGGCTCTGTTAAAACCCCTTGGTAGTGCAGGACAGCAAGGGGGTCTGGTGGGTCTGTGAAAACCCCTTGGTAGTGCAGGACAGCAAGGAGGTATAGTGGGTCTGTGAAAACCCCTTGGTAGTGCAGGACAGCAAGGGGGTCTGTGAATACCCCTTGGTAGTGCAGGACAGCAAGGAGGTCTAGGGGGTCTGTGAAAACCCCTTGATAGTGCAGGACAGCAAGGGGGTCTGTGAATACCCCTTGGTAGTGCAGGACAGCAAGGAGGTCTAGTGGGTCTATGAAAACCCCTTGGTAGTGCAGGACAGCAAGGGGGTCTGTGAATACCCCTTGGTAGTGCAGGACAGCAAGGGGGTCTGGTGGGTCTGTGAAAACCCCTTGGTAGTGCAGGACAGCAAGGAGGTCTAGTGGGTCTGTGAAAACCCCTTGGTAGTGCAGGACAGCAAGGGGGTCTGTGAATACCCCTTGGTAGTGCAGGACAGCAAGGAGGTCTAGGGGGTCTGTGAAAACCCCTTGGTAGTGCAGGACAGCAAGGGGGTCTAGGGGGTTTGTGAAAACCCCTTGGTAGTGCAGGACAGCAAGGGGGTCTGTGAATACCCCTTGGTAGTGCAGGACAGCAAGGAGGTCTAGGGGGTCTGTGAAAACCCCTTGGTAGTGCAGGACAGCAAGGAGGTCTAGGGGGTCTGTGAAAACCCCTTGGTAGTGCAGGACAGCAAGGGGGTCTGGGGGTCTGTCCATACCCCAAGGTGGTGCACAACAACAAGAGGTTCTGGGGACAGTCTGTCCATATCCCAATCTCATGGTTGACAATGCTCCCAATTCAAGCTAATAAGCCTGCTAATATTCAATAGATTATTCACTCACTTACTCATAATACACTATGTGTTAAATATACTCTTTTGCAGCTTTCAGCAGAAGATTTGAAGAAAATAACGACAGACATTTTGGAGAAAACGGTGAAAGGTCTGAAAAACGAAGAGAGGAAATATGTTGGTAAGAAATCCAGTAAGGCACATCCACCATCCACATGGTCCTTTGTACAGGGCAGATGGGGCAAATCACACAAATAAACATTGGTCAGAGTTGTTTGCTATTGAGAATGTCTAGGTCCTGCCCCACACTGATCCACTGGTGAGAATAACTAGGTCCTGCCCCACACTGATCCACTACTGAGAATAACTAGGTCCTGCCCAACACTGATCCACTGGTGAGAATAACTAGGTCCTGCCCCACACTGATCCACTACTGAGAATAACTAGGTCCTGCCCCACACTGATCCACTACTGAGAATAACTAGGTCCTACCCCACACTGATCCACTACTGAGAATAACTAGGTCCTACCCAACACTGATCCACTACTGAGAATAACTAGGTCCTGCCCAACACTGATCCACTGGTGAGAATAACTAGGTCCTGCCCCACACTGATCCACTACTGAGAATAACTAGGTCCTGCCCCACACTGATCCACTACTGAGAATAACTAGGTCCTGCCCCACACTGATCCACTACTGAGAATAACTAGGTCCTGCCCCACACTGATCCACTACTGAGAATAACTAGGTCCTACCCAACACTGATCCACTACTGAGAATAACTAGGTCCTGCCCAACACTGATCCACTACCGAGAATAACTAGGTCCTTGGAACAGACGATGACTTTATGCAAATTAGTGTGTGACGATATTGTATTACAAAGGACACTTTTTAAATGCCCAATTTGAAATTAGACATAGATTCATTATAAACGATAGCTGACGTAAAAAATAATAACTTTTATGCTGAAACTATTAAGAATGTAGCTACTAGCTACCATGCAGTCTCACTGTCACTATAAAAAGAAACAGATAGGAGGGGTCGTCACAAAAGCCAAACCTGGGGTCGAGCTGGGGGAAAGAGATATCAGCTAAGATGAGATAATCCTTTAGGGAAATTATAATGGGGAGGTACATGGCACATCATAACAATTTACAAATAGTATCCAGTCCTATCGATCTTCTGGTGGTCATGCCACCTATATACTACCATGCGTTTCTATGGTTTTCGGGTATCATACTCTTTTACATATCTCAACATAAACTTTATGAAAGAAAGACACGTAAGATATTAATTAATAGATGAGACATAGTCAACACACATGAAAAAGCACAAAATATCTTTGAGATGACCCGTTGTGCCTGTAGGCAGCATGTGCATTTCATGCCAGGTGAGTCAACGGTCCGTCGTCATACCTGGCTGAGCGACCTAATTGCCATCTATAGTCTGATCTACTGTTTTCAGCAACTATTCATATTTTTTCTAAGTTTTGCCCGATTTTATGAGCAAACATGCTTTTCTGGATATCGTCATATGCATCCCACTGAACGCCCAGTTAGGCCGAAGTGGGTTATTTCGACATATCCTATTTGCAAGTGTGTTAATGTTAGGGATACTGAGTAACAGCCTAAAAACAGTTGTTTTTTTATTTCCGACAGTACTTTAGGTCCTGTCCCACACTGATCCACTATTAAAAATAACCAGGTCCTGCCCAAAACTGATCGACTGGTGAGAATAACTAGGTCCTGCCCCACACTGATCCACTGGTGAGAATAACCATGTCCTGCCCCACTATTAAAAATAACCAGGTCCTGCCCCACACTGATCCACTACTGAGAATAACCAGGTCCTGCCCCACACTGATCCACTGGTGAGAATAACCAGATCCTGCCCCACACTGATCCACTACTGAGAATAACTAGGTCCTGCCCCACACTGATCCACCACTGAGAATAACTAGGTCCTGCCCCACACTGATCCACTACTGAGAATAACTAGGTCCTGATCCACTACTGAGAATAACTAGGTCCTGCCCCACACTGATCCACCACTGAGAATAACTAGGTCCTGCCCCACACTGATCCACTACTGAGAATAACTAGGTCCTGCCCCACCCTGATCCACTACTGAGAATAACCAGGTCCTGCCCCACACTGATCCACCACTGAGAATAACTAGGTCCTGCCCCACACTGATCCACTGGTGAGAATAACTAGGTCCTGCCCTACACTGATCCACTACTGAGAATAACCAGGTCCTGCCCCACACTGATCCACTGGTGAGAATAACTAGGTCCTGCCCTACACTGATCCACTGACCTACTACTGAGAATAACTAGGTCCTGTGGGAAAGAGATATCAGCTAAGATGAGATAATCCTTAGGGGAAATTATAATGGGAGGTACATGGCACATCATAAATTACTGAGAATAACTAGTCCTGCTCGATTCTTCTGGTGGTCATACTACCTAGATACTACCATGCTTCTATGGTCCTCGGTATCATACTTCTTTACATATCTCAACATCAACTTTATGAAAGAAAGACACGTAGGATATCCGCTCCTACATGAGACATAGTCACACACATGAAAAGCACATAATATCTTTGAGATCCTGCAAGCAGTTCGTAGGCATGTGCACTTTCATGCCAGGTGAGTCAACGGGTCAGGTCGTCCTGCCTGGCTGAGCCACCTAATTGCCATCTACTGAGAATAATCTAGGGTCCTCAGGCCCCTATTCATATGATTTCAAGTTTTGGGTTCATTTTATGAGCATAATGTTTTCTGGAGATCACATATGCCCCACACTGATCGCTTCCAGTCGAGGTGGTCCTGCCCCACACTGATCCACTATTAAGAATAACTAGGTCCTGCCCTCTACACTGATCCACTATTGAGAATAACTAGGTCCTGCCTCACACTGATCCACTATTGAGAATAATCCAGGTCCTGCCCCTACACTAATCCACTACTAAGAATAACTAGGTCCTGCCCCTACACTGATCCACTATTAAGAATAACTAGGTCCTGCCCCACACTGATCCACTATTAAGAATAACTAGGTCCTGCCCCACACTGATCCACTATTAAGAATAACTAGGTCCTGCCCCACACTGATCCACTATTGAGAATAACTAGGGTCCTGCCCTACACTGATCCACTATTAAGAATAACTAGGTCCTGCCCTACACTGATCCACTATTGAGAATAACTAGGTCCTGCCCCTACACTGAATCCACTATTAAGAATAACTAGGTCCTGCCCTACACTGAATCCACTACTGAGAATAACTAGGTCCTGCCCCAAACTAGATCCACTACTAAGAATAACCAGGTCCTGCCCTACACTGATCCACTACTGGTCCACTAAATAACTAGGTCCTGCCCCTACACTAATCCACTATTAAGAATAACTAGGTCCTGCCCCTACACTGATCCACTATTAAGAATAACCAGGTCCTGCCCCTACACTGATCCACTGGTTAAGAATAACTAGGTCCTGCCCTACACTGATCCACTACTAAGAATAACTAGGTCCTGCCCCTACACTGAATCCACTACTAAGAATAACTAGGTCCTGCCCCACACTAATCCACTATTAAGAATAACTAGGTCCTGCCCTACACTGATCCACTACTAAGATCCACTACTGCCCCCAGAATAACTATGACCTAATCTGGGTCCTGCCCCTACACTGATCCACTACTAAGAATAACTAGGTCCTGCCCACACTGAATCCACTATTGAGAATAACTAGGTCCTGCCCTACACTAATCCACTACTAAGAATAACTAGGTCCTGCCCCACACACTGATCCACTACTAAGAATAACTAGGTCCTGCCCCTACACTGATCCACTATTAAGAATAACTAGGTCCTGCCCTACACTGATCCACTGGGTGAAGAATAACTAGGTCCTGCCCCTCACTGATCCACTATTAAGAATAACTAGGTCCTGCCCCTACACTGATCCACTACTGAGAATAACTAGGTCCTGCCCCACACTGATCCACTATTAAGAATAACTAGGTCCTGCCCCACACTGACCATATTAAGAATAACCAGGTCCTGCCCCACACTGATCCACTATTAAGAATAACTAGGTCCTGCCCCTACACTGATCCACTATTAAGAATAACTAGGTCCTGCCCCACACTGATCCACTATTGAGAATAACTTGGTTCTGCCCTGCACTGATCCACTATTGAGAATAACTAGGTCCTGCCCCTACACTGATCCACTATTAAGAATAACTAGGTCCTGCCCCTCAACACTGACCATCCACTAGGAATAACTAGGTCTGCCCTACACTGATCCACTACCGAGAATAACTAGGTCCTGCCCCTACACTAACCACTATTAAGAATAACTAGGTCCTGCCCCACACTGATCCACTACTGAGAATAACTAGGTCCTGCCCCAACACTGATCCACTACTGAGAATAACTAGGTCCTGCCCTACACTGATCCACTATTGAGAATAACTAGGTCCTGCCTCCCTACACTGATCCACTATTGAGAATAACTAGGTCCTGCCCCACACTGATCCACTATTAAGAATAACTAGGTCCTGCCCCTACACTGATCCACTAGAATACTAGGTCCTGCCCCTACACTGATCCACTACTGAGAATAACTAGGTCCTGCCCCTACACTGATCCACTACTTCGAGAATAACTAGGTCCTGCCCCCTACACTGAATCCACTACCTAAGAATAACTAGGTCCTGCCCCACACTGATCCACTACTGAGAATAACTAGGTCCTGCCCTACACTGATCCACTGGTGAGAATAACTAGGTCCTGCCCCACACTGATCCACTACTGAGAATAACTAGGTCCTGCCCCACACTGATCCACTACTGAGAATAACTAGGTCCTGCCCCACACTGACCATAACTAGGTCCTGCCCCACACTGATCCACTACTGAGAATAACTAGGTCCTGCCCAACACTGATCCACTACTGAGAATAACTAGGTCCTGCCCTACACTGATCCACTGGTGAGAATAACTTGGTTCTGCCCCTCACTGATCCACTACTGAGAATAACTAGGTCCTGCCCCCTACACTGATCCACTACTGATCCACTAGGTGCCCTGCCCCATCACTACTGAATAACTAGGTCCTGCCCCTACACTGATCCACTACTGAGAATAACTAGGTCCTGCCCAACACTGATCCACTACTGAGAATAACTAGGTCCTGCCCAACACTGATCCACTACTGAGAATAACTAGGTCCTGCCCTACACTGATCCACTACTGAGAATAACTAGGTCCTGCCCTACACTGATCCACTACTGAGAATAACTAGGTCCTGCCCCTACACTGATCCACTACTAAGAATAACTAGGTCCTGCCCCACACTGATCCACTACTGAGAATAACTAGGTCCTGCCCCACACTGATCCACTACTGAGAATAACTAGGTCCTGCCCCTACACTGATCCACTACTGAGAATAACTAGGTCCCTGCCCTACACTGATCCACTATTGAGAATAACTAGGTCCTGCCCCACACTGATCCACTACTGAGAATAACTAGGTCCTGCCCCACACTGACTGATCCTGCCTTACACTGATCCACTGAGAATAACCAGGTCCTGCCCCTACACTGATCCACTACTGAGAATAACTAGGTCCTGCCTGCCACACTGATCCACTACTGAGAATAACCAGGTCCTGCCCCTACACTGATCCACTACTGAGAATAACTAGGTCCTGCCCTACACCAATCCACTATTAAGAATAACCAGGTCCTGCCCCTACACTGATCCACTACTGAGAATAACTAGGTCCTGCCCCACACTGATCCTCTTCTGAGAATAACTAGGTCCTGCCCTACACTGATCCACTACCGAGAATAACCAGGTCCTGCCCCACACTGATCCTCTTCTGAGAATAACTAGGTCCTGCCCCTACACTGATCCACTACTGAGAATAACTAGGTCCTGCCCCACACTGATCCACTACTGAGAATAACTAGGGTCCTGCCCTACACTGATCCACTAATTAGAATAACTAGGTCCTGCCCTACACTGATCCTCTTCTGAGAATAACTAGGTCCTGCCCCACACTGATCCACTACTGAGAATAACTAGGTCCTGCCCCACACTGATCCTCTTCTGAGAATAACTAGGTCAACCCTACACCGATCCACTACCGAGAATAACTAGGTCCTGCCCCACACTGATCCACTACTGAGAATAACTAGGTCCTGCCCAACACTGATCCACTACTGAGAATAACTAGGTCCTGCCCTACACTGATCCACTGGTGAGAATAACTTGGTTCTGCCCCTCACAGATCCACTGGTGAGAATAACTAGGTCCTGCCCCACACTGATCCACTACTGAGAATAACTAGGTCCTGCCCCACACTGACCATAACTAGGTCCTGCCTTACACTGATCCACTACCGAGAATAACCAGGTCCTGCCCTACACTGATCCTCTTCTGAGAATAACTACTGGTAGGTCCTGCCCCACACTGAGCCACCTACTTGGGCTTGTAGATAGTCTGCCTCAAGAGGGTATGGACTGATACAAGCAGCTGCACACATTGAACGTCACCTCCTTTCCCACCTGGAATATTACTGACTATGGCATCTAGCAATGATCTCTTCCATTTGTTTCTGATTGATATTCTTTACATGACACTGGATGTGTTACAGACATGTATATGTTACAGGCGTGTCATTATGTGTTACATATGTGTATAAGAGACTGATTATAGGTGAATGTTTAAGACCCGTTTTAATGTAATACAGGTGTGCTGTATGCTGGACTGATGATCACAGACACTGGCCCCAAGGTTCTCGAGTTCAACTGTAGGTTTGGAGACCCAGAAACACAGGTCAGTATTTATTTGATTAAACTATTTTATTATCCCCTGGGACGAAGTCAGAGGTGGATATAGGTTTCAGCTCCGACCGTCCGTCCGTCCATCCATACATTGGCATCTGTTTTCAGGATATGTATGTTATGGAGTTGGAAAACAGAAACCATGTTACAATTTGTTACAGAGTTATGGCACTTGTCATGTATTTCTTGACTTAATGCATGGTATCCCCAGTGGGGACAGATTTTCTCAGAAACCGTAATAAATAAGAAAACTAAATTGTGGTATGTGTTTTCAGGATATGAATGTCGTGATGGAGTTAAAAAGTAGGAACCAAATAGGAACAGAACACTGCAGCGGGGAATATTGATGACCATGTCTTCTTACTTACTTTATTTTGAAGGGTCCAATGATGATAGCTAGATCCCCTTTTCTCAAACTCTGTCTGGTATAAATGTGAACATCTCTTACTGACGCTGCTCCTGTTTCAGTCCATCCTGCCACTGCTGAGGACTGACCTGCTGGACATCTGCCGGGCATGTGTGGAAGGGAAGATGGGGTCCCTGAGCGTGGAGTTTGACACAGAGAAATCGGCTGTTGGTGTTGTGGTGGTCAGCGGGGGTTACCCAGGATCATACAAGAAGGGGAAGGAGATCTCAGGTAAGCAGGGGGCGGTGGGCTAGCCTAGTGGTTAAACCGGCCGCTTGTCACGCCAAACATCTGACATCTGAGTATCTCTGTTCCAATCAGAAGCAATTTCAGGGGAAGGTGGTGTAGTATAGTGGTTAGAGCATTCGATTCCCAACATGGGTACAACATGTGAAACACAATTCTGGTGTTCCAGATATTATTGCTGGAATATTGCTAAAAGCAGCAAAAACTAAACTCATTCACACTCACTCACTCACTCACTGAAGTAAGCAGTGTTAGAAAAACACACATCAGAATGGAGTGAATAGCTGTGTTGAACAGAGCAATGTTGTTTGGTCAATCCTGTGTTAGGTGTCGAGGAATAGCAATGACACATATTGTTGAGTGCAGTGTGAAACACAAACTTCAGCTACTTGACATTAAATCAAAAGCTGGAGATTCCAGTTGCTCATATTTAAATGAGATGGTCGCTGGTAAAGATTGTTCCTGTTTCTAGTGTTACATGAGTTAGCACAATCCTGTGATCCTGTGTGTTATGAATTCATGACTGCTTTTAATTCACGTGATCTGTACAAGGTAGTAAATGCGTGAAGATCCAGGTTAGAATTGGCCTTCAGCAACCTATGCTTGTTGTAAAAGGCGACTAACTGGATTGAGCGGTCAGGCTGGCTGGTCCTCCTGACTTGCTTCTTGACTTTCTGCCAGTATTTAATTGCTGGAATATTGCTGATTGTGGCATTAAACAACACACATGCACGGTAAGTGTGCATGGCCTTGCTTGTACTTGCGGGCGTTAAGGTAGTCTGGTGGTTAAAGCATTCCAGGCTAGCTTCTGACTTTCTGCCAGTATTTAATTGCTGAATACGTTGATTGTGGCCGTCAATGCTGAAGACCCGGGTTTGATTCCCCTCATGGGTACAATGTGTGAAGGCTATTTCTGGTGTCCCACACCGTGATATTGCTGAAATGTTGCTAAAAGTGGCATAAGACCCAACTCACTCGCTCATATACTTATCTTTAATTCTTGTAATTCAGTCAGTGACATTTACATTGTGAGCACTGTTCAAACAATGTACAGTGAACTTGACCTGACCATATACTGTAGTATATCCAGGTGAAAAGTGGTCACTACATTAATGAAGGTCAGTTACATTCACATTTTCACATTGAATGCTGGCATTAATATCATGATTCTCAATACACTAATTATTCAGTACAAAACCATACAAAAACATGTATGTGACAAGCAAGTGCTATCAAAGCGACATGTTGTGATGTAATGATATCCATATAGGCCATCCCATCTCTGTGTTTGTGACAGGTTAGTCAGAAACAAGGTTCTTTAGTGTTATGCATAAATGTATGTACAAAATTTGCAGTTGTTAAGACACAGGTGAGAATGGACCAGGAACACTATTGCAGTGATTGTGAGATCCGGGTAGAATAGGTCTCAAAGCCCATCGCTTGCCACAAAGGTGACTATGCTTTATCGTGAAGAGGCGACTAACGGATCAGGTGGTCAGGCTTTGCTGGACTTGGTTGACACATGTCATCGGTTTGCGAGGATTCGATGCTCATGCTGTTGATCAAGGGATTGTCTGGTCCAGACTTCGATATTTACAGACCGCTGCCATATAGCTGGAATATTGCTGAGTGTGGCATAAAACTAAACGCGATCATTTCAAGCACTGATGATTATGAAAGAAACATGTCCAGAAGCAATTAACCTTGAAAATTCCTGCATGGGAAATTTCCTATTTCATCTAGCAACAGTCTTGGAATGTATTCCACTGGAACAGAACCAAAAGTTTAGAAGACGTCTTGTTTAAATTATCATGTGTATTCAAAAGGTTCAAATGTGATAATGTTAAAAATAGCATGGTATAGATATAACCAGAAACAGGGAGGGGAAGCCAAGTGGTTAAGACGTTTGCTTGTCACCCCGAAGACCTGGGTTCGATTCCCAACATGGGTACAATGTGTGAAGCCCATTTCTGTTGTCCCCTGCCATGATATTGCTGGAATATTGCTAAAAGCGGCGTAAAACCAAACTCTCTCACTCAAAGTAGAACCGTACCTGTGCTAAAAGGTTTCAGCTAAGTGGTAAACAACACCGTCTGTGCCGCTCTGTGTTTAACTTACACATTAAACTGATATAACTGGAATAGTGTTAACAGCAATGTTGAAATTAACCCCATTACAGCCAAATCTCATGGCAGGCCTTGCTTTTGTAATGTGTGTTTCTGGATACACTGATCATAACTGCTGCATGCTGAACTGTATGGTTTCCTGTTAGGGGCCCTACATCCTTGAGTGTTCGTGTGGAGAACGGCCTCAGCTACAAAGAAGCTGGTGTTGACATCGAGGCAGGTGATGACCTCGTACAGGCCATCATGCCACTAGCCAAGTCAACGTCTCGCACAGGATGCACATCCAATATTGGAATGTTTGGGGCCACCTTTGACCTGGCTGCTGCAGGTTACAAAGACCCGATTCTGGTGTCTGGCACTGATGGAGTAGGGACGAAGCTGAAGGTGAGTTGGAGCACAATGCTTCTGTTTCTGTGTGGCACTTGAACATCAAGGCTGATGGCAAGGAATTACGGTTATCCTGGTTTCTGCTTCTGATGGGGTTCGGGTGCTGTTTCAAGACTGGAAACCGCCTCCGTGGTGTAGTGGTTAGAGCATCCGCCCGGAGTGCGGAAGGTCGCGGGTTCGATCCCCGACCGCGTCATACCAAAAGAAGGTAAAATATGGTACTTGTTGGTCCCAGTCTGGCGCTCAGCATTAAAGGGTACAAGGACTGGTCGGCTCAGAGTCAGTATAATGTGCCTGAGTGGGGTATTCATGCTTCACAGCATGGTATCTCAGTGGGCACTATAAAACCAGCTTCAGTCTGGGCTAGTACAAGCAGCCGCACATACACATACACACGCATGCACATCCGTCATGAGCGAAATATTCTCAAGCACGACGTTAAACCCAATTTTACCTCACCTCACCTTCAAGACAGGAGGTGAGTTGGGGATAAAGACCCTATGTCCTCTGGTCTACAACTGAGCTGGGGAGCAATGCAGGGATGGGATTCTTGGCAGATTTGTTGGCAGAGTACATCCTTGGTTTCCCAGATGTCTGACAACCGTACTCTGGAGCAGACTAGATTTGAATTTACAAGGGCTTGCCTCTCTCACGGAATTTTCCCTTACAGCGGAGATGATGGGTGAACAATACAGCATTGGTATTGACTCTGTGGCCATGTTTTGTTACAGATAGCGGAAATGGTGGGTGTACACAACAGTATTGGTATTGACCTGGTGGCTATGTGTGTTAATGACATTCTCGCCCACGGAGCAGAGCCACTGTTTCTTCTGGACTACTTCGCAACAGGACGTCTGAACGTGGAGGTGGCGCGCAGATGGTGGTTGGTGGTATTGCAGAAGGGTGTCGACAGGCAGGATGTGCTCTTGTAGGCAAGTAGAGAAGCATTTTGAAATTTGCTATTATTTTTCATCCTATGTAAATGTTTTGTCACAGCAGCAAGTTTTAACGTCTTGTTATACTTCTGGAATATCGATAAAATTCACTCAACTGACAAGACTGACCAAATTCTTTCATATTTTGGTAGTTATTCCGTTGTGTTGTGGGGTAGTCTAGTGGTTAAAGCATTCACTTGTCAAGCCGAAGACCAGGGTTCGATTTCCCACATTGGTAGAATGTGTAAAGCCCATTTCTGGTATCTCCAGATGTGATATTGCTGGAATATTGCTAAAAGCGGTGTAAAACTAAACCAATCACTTTTATGTTATTGCTTTATGCGGCAAAGAAACTAAACTCACTCACTCGCTGTTGTGGCAGTATTATGTACTCTACCATTGATGGTCTGTTTGTCATTCTATGGACTGATAATTTATCCAATATCTCTGTTACTGAGCGGTTTACTGTTACTAATTAGCCTGTGGCAGTGATGTTATGTTAAGTCATCGCTGTTACTGAGCGGTATACTTTATTTGAACAACTTCCTCTTCCTGTCATGTGATACCTTTCTCTGTCACCAGGTGGCGAGACGGCAGAGATGCCAGGCATGTACACTAATGGAGAGTATGATGTCGCTGGTTTTGCTGTTGGTGCTGTTGAACGAGGTCAGATGATGCCTCGAATACATGAAGTGGCTGCCGGTGATGTCATTGTTGGAATTGGGTCATCTGGTATCCATAGCAATGGTTTCAGTCTGGTTCGCAAACTTGTGGAGAGGAAGAATCTGCGTTTCGACATGCCTTCCCCTCTCAAGACGGGGAAAACTCTAGGTGAGAGTGCTCATAATCTTTGAATTCTGTTTATTCTGCTGATAAGCCCTTCTATTGTGTACATTGAGTGAAGCCCATTTCTGGTGTCGCCTGCTGTGTTATTGCTGGAATATTGCTAAAAGCAGCGTAAAACCATACTCACTCACTCACTCACTATTTTAGCCATATATGCTATATGATAGATTATATCCAAATTGGAAGTGTTCAGGTGAGAAGTTGCTGTTAGTGGGTTTTCTGAAGGTTTATCGAACAAGTTACGTCACTTAGGCTTTCCAGAAACATGATGGTCATTGGTGCGAATCCTAATTTGAATGACCTCGTTTTCTGGATTACACAAACAGGAAAAGATCGGCAGCACAAAGGGAATTCATCAAACTGAATGTCAAGATTTAGTGTTCAGGGCCCCCGTTCCTCAAAGCGATTGTAGCGCTTCTACAGTTGTAACTCCCATACTTTAACATAGACTTATGACTGTCATAGCGCTACGTTCACTTTGAGGAACGGGGCCCAGAGCCGTATAACACCCAATCACCCATTCACTAACTTCATCATCACCAAAGCTGGTTTAAATATATAGCATAAAGTCCTTACTGTTATTGTTCTTATAGGGGTGGTTCTATTATCCCCTGCCATGATATTGCTGGAATATTGCTAAAATCGGTGTAAAACCGTATTCACTCACAGGAAGTAGGCATACACTCTATGTTGTAACAGGAGGATGCTGTTTCTGGTCCTCAGGTCCGCAGATTCAGGGTTTTAAAGTCATAATGACAACCAAACACAAGATTTTGCAAACCAAATAAATTTATTTCTAACTCAACTAATATGTATCATAACATCAACAATAAACTAAGTTAAATAAACAGCAAAAATAATAATGCCTCGAAGGATCCTGTGAAAAGTGAAAACCCTATTAAATATACCTATACTATTGCCCCTTATCCCAACTTAATTCCCCAAAATAATGTTCCCTGCAAAATAAAACAAAAATTAACTACCTAACATTATCTAACCAAAACTATATTTCTTCTTTAAACTAAAACTTAAGAAACTTAAAACTCTGTTTGCCTAGTCTACAGAAACAATAGTGAATCTCTCACCATTCTTGCCTCCGTAAGACCCCAGAGTGCAGAGGAAAAAATAATCTGCCCTTTTATACCCCTAACCTATAACTCTTACCCAATAAAAAACATGCTCTGAAAATTACCCAATAAATAAATGCCTACAAAAGAAAAGTTCAGTGGACTGATCCCTCTGCTCATGAGATGCTCATGCACTGGCCCATCCCATTGCATAACGATGGGGAAGAAGCATACTAGGCACTTGCCTAGTGGGTCCTTACCCCTCAAGTGCTAAATGGACCAGCCCACTGAAGGCTAAGCCTGGTGTGTTATTTTTAGCCCAGCCTATGCCTAACCTGTCCCCACCCTAAAACAAGCCTAATTTCTACTAAAAAAAAAATAACCCTACCATTACATTCCCCCCTTCTTAAGATCTTTGAGAAAACAACAACACAACAACAAACAACAAACAACAAACAACAACAACAAACAAAACAAAAGCAACGGGATTGATAATTTGTTTTGCTTTGCTTTTCTTTTTTCAAAGTCTCTTCTTCATTTACCACATCCACTCCTCATATTCAGGATGGAAGTAGTCTTGAACATAGGGATTAACAAGGGGAGGAAGAGGCGGCATTCTTCGCACAATACTGATGCACTTATCAGTTCCATCAAACAGAGGTCTAACCTCTGTGTCCCTGGGTGTCCCAGGCCCAGACATGGGGATCAAAGGCTGATCCTGTGCCTTCTTTGCTATGTCCTCCCTTGATAATTGAGCTAATTCTCTAGTTGTTAGGGGACGGTTGACCTCTACCTCTGCTGTTTCTTTCTCATTCGTTTGGATGTTATGCTTGAGCTTCAGGTGCCGATGGAGATCTGTTCTTGCCCGAAATCTCCTTCCACATTCTAGACATGAAAACAGATGAACAAATGTTGCATGATACTTTTTCACATGGCGCCTCCGGGCCCTTGCTGAAGGAAACGGTCCAGCTTTGCAATCATCACATGGTCGAGAGTCACGGTCCCCTTCAAGCTCATCAAGCTCTGCCTGAGTTACACAAAGATCTAAGATGTCTCTCATCTGTAAGGAAGGGATGGACTTAACACAAGAAATCATGTCACGGGCATTTCTTTTTCTGAACACGAAGTTCTATAACGCTATACCCCTTATGAAACCTGTTTCAGTTTCTTTACGTGATTGTTTATGTTGAGTCACCTATGGAACCATGGCCATGGTTACTCTCAGTGAACTCCTTCGTGCAACCCTTCCTCCTCACAAGATAGAGGTCTATCCAGATACAAGCATTGCCCAAAATTAGCTTGCTGAAAATTTTAAGGAGAGTATCTTTGGCGTGGCCTGACAGTACGTCCACAACGTGTTCGTTTGACTTCCTCAACATCCACACCAATATCCTCAAGACCAGCTTCCAAATCGGAAACATGATGTTCATGTTGGGAGCACACACTACTGGATTCATCAGCTGAGCTATCACCTGCAGGTTCATCAAGCCAAGCATCAGGAGTTGTCCTCCCTTCATATGCCTTCCAGTGATCTACATGGACAACTATAGGCTTTGCAATAGTACTTCTCTGAATCTGATATGTTACGTCAGTCTCTTCCTAATAATCTTGTATGGTCCTATCCATCCTAATGATAAAGGGCAATCGACAGTTGGTAAGTGCCATCTCCAAACAAAGTCATCAGCAAGAAAACTACGAGGTTTTAAACCTCGATCATAGTATTTCTTTTGTCTGGAGGCAGCGACTCCCAAATGCTGTTGCGCAAAAGAAAAGCTGTGGTTCATGCTGTGCTGTAGCCATTGCACATAAGCAACAGGACACAAGTCAGGTTGCAACAGAGGCGGTTCCACCATAATGTCCAGAGGGCAAGATATTTCACGTCCAAATAAAAGGAGGTATGGAGAACATCCAGTACTTTCATGAACTGAAGATCTATTTAGAACTTGAGGTAGATGATCATCCCAGTTATTTCGGTGGCTATTAGCAAACGAACTTAACATTTGCTTCAGGGTTCTGTTAAACCGTTCAACCAATCCATCTGATTGCGGTCGATATGGAGTTGTACGAGTTTTTCTACGCCCAGTTTGGAACACATTTCAGAAAACAGCAGTGATTCAAATTCTCTCCCTTGATCTGTGTGTATTTGCATTGGACATCCAAATAGACAAACAATCTCAGTGACCACTTTATCTGCAACCGTTAATGCTGTGTGATTTTGAATAGCAAATGCATCTTTCCATTTTGTATAATAATGTCCAACTACTAGAATATATTCGTTCCCGTTCCCATTCTCAGTTGTAGGCAATGGTCCAACCACATCAAGTGCAATCCTATCAAAAGGTGCCCCAATGTTTGTTTCAACTCAGATCTTGCTTTCCCTGGACCTGGTTTCCTTTGGGCACAAACAATACATTGTCTACACCACAAAGTTATTTCTGCTGTCATTCCTGGCCAAAAGAATCTTCTTTTAACAGCTTTCAAAGTTTTCTCCCTGCCTAAATGCCCTGATGTTATGTTGTCATGAAGCATGTGCATGATCTCCTTCCTTATCGCAACTGGAGCAACCAGCAAGTATCTTACATCACCCATAAAGTACAAGACTGTCAATTATCTCAAGAGATTCCCATAATCCCCACATGGTCCTGACCTGCTGAAAACAGTTTGCCACAAGCACATTATATGGTTTTTCCTGACATCTTTGTTTTAATGCTATAAAAACCTTCAAAGTCTCATCCTCATTCTGCCACTGTTCTATGGAATGTTTGTCCCAAGTCTCAAGCCAGTTACTGACAATGTTTTCATTAACTGTACCAGTACAATCATCATCACTATCATCAACGTCTGGGGAGTGAATTGTAACTTGAGCAACAGGGTGATTACAGTCTTTTTCACTTGTTACATGACATTCTGAGCAATCAATGTTTTTACACTTTCTTTGAGGTTTCCTTGACATTGCATCAGCATTTTGATGCTGAGAACCTCTCCTGTGTTTCAATTCATAGTCATAGATGTCTAGAACAAATCCAACGAGCAACGAGTTCTTTAGCCATGTAAGAGATGCATGATCAGATCTGATGGTAAACTTCAAAGGATTTTCCAAATACAATGATGTCATCTATGTAACATAGAGCCTTTTCCCACAATAATCCTCAAAGAACCAACTCCATCAGGTGTTCAAATGTTGCCGGTGCATTACAAAGTCCGAAAGGAAGAACTTTAAACTGATAAAGCCCTTTGTGAGTAGCAAATGCAGTTTTGATCTTATCAGCCTTTTTCAATTCACACTGCCAATAGCCAGAAGCTAAGTCCAGAGTTCAGAACCATTGTGAACCAGCTAATGCATCTATGGATTCATGAATCAATGGTAGAGGGTACGCATCTTTAATGGTAACAGCGTTTACTCGACGATAATCAACACAAAATCTTATGGAACCATCTTTTTTATTCACAAATAAAATTGGGAGAGGCCCAAGGACTGTTGCTCGGTTCTATGATGTCTTCTGCCAACATGCGAGAAATTTCTTTCTCTGCAATATCCCGCTGATGTAAAGGTAACCTACGAGGTGGTAATTTGATAGTCCTGGCACTCCCAGTATCTATTTCATGTTTGACTACCTTTGTTCTACCCAGCTGACCATCAGGACCCATAAAGACAGATTGATTTTTTAACAGAAATGTTCTCAGTTCCTGCCTCTGATCAGACGGTAAATCTGAGTTATCTACCAATAGTTCCAAATGAGAAGGTAACTCACTAGCCTCACAATTAGACTCAGATTCTGTAAAATTCAGCTCCTCAATTGCCTCGACGCTAGCTATGGCAGTGTGTTTTGCAATCTTTATAGGTCTATCTGTAATGTTTACCACAGACACTACTGTTTTACCTTCTGATGCATCAATCATGGATCTTACAATTAGTAATCCTTTTCTAGCAAAATATTTGTAAGATTCTGCAATCATATCTTCATGTGGTTTCTTTCCAGAAATTTCAGATGCGGGTTTAACAGTGATTTTTTCAGTCACTTTGACCCTTGCACAAACTGTCCTTGCTTGTTCTATAGAATAAATTACATCTTGTCCCATATATACAACCCCATGAGCAGCACGAGCATGAACATCATACTCATTCTGAAAATCCATACCCAAAATTCCTGTGGAATCACCAATGTCTACCACAAATATTCTCTGTTGAAAATCTTGTTCCCCAATCCAGAAATCCAACAACAAAGATCCAATAATAGGTAAGTCATGACCAGTCAACACAGAGCAATCTATAACAGTCTTCTCCAACAATGACCGACTAAAACCCAACTGTCTGAAAACTCTTTTAGGCAACAAACAAACAGGTGAACCAGAATCTATCAACATGTTTACCTCATTTCCCTCTACATTGATTGGCACACAAAAACATTTGGTTTTTAGTTTATAACTACTAACTTTTGGCCTGTCCCTATCCCTATGTTGGACCGAACTTTTGGCCTTAAGCGCAGCCCTATCTAGTTTTCCTTCTCCACTTCTGCAGGATTTGAGCTAACCTTTCTATGTGGGCATTTGGCACAAAGATGATCTCTGGAATCACAAATATAACACCTAGGCTTTGATTTCCCTGTCTTCCTAGTCTTTTGTGGAAGGTTCGATGGCTGGGCTGTCAGCTTTTCAAGACAAGCTTTCACAGCACTGGTCAGCTCAGAGATCTCATTCTTTTCATTAGTGACAGGTGTAGTTACTGCTCTAACAGTTGGTTTCTTCCACTTTGGTTTATTTTCTCAGACTGGTATACATTCAAATGCCTCAGATTCCTCAGCAAAAGATATAGCATTCTCCAAACAATTGGGATGATGAAACTGCACATGCCTACTCATCTCTCTATTGGCTAACCCTTGAATAAACTGATCCACAATATACAGTTCCCTGGCAGAGTGAGGAATAACAGGAAAAGCCTTACAAGCTAATCATCTCAAACCATAACCAAAATCAGTTATACTTTCACCTTTCCACCGAGTCCTGTTTCGAAACTCACATCTGTAAACTGACTCTCGCTCAACTGGGCTAAACCTCTGAGATAGAACATTCTTGAGAGCACTTGCCTTGCGGATCCTTACCCCTCAAGAGCTAAATGGACCAGCCCACTGAAGGCTAAGCCTGGTGTGTTATTTTTAGCCCAGACTATGCCTAACCGGTCCCCACCCAAAAACAATCCTAATTTCTACTAAAAAAAATAACCCTACCATTACAATGTTCTTACATTCTATTGTTTGGGTATTTAAGCTTCCTGCCTCAGTAAATACATTGTATCCCATTTGTGTAGATAAATGTTCTTGAGATCAATCAGTTGATTGTCTGGTCAGGAGTGGACAATTTACTGACATGTCATTTAGCTGGAGTATCGCTGAGTGGAAGGAAACAACGATTAAATCTACTTATTATCTGGTTGTCACGCTCTCCAGCTTTGTCAGGCTGTCTGGCTTTGTCACGCTATCTGGCTTTGTCAGGCTGTCTAGCTTTATCAGGCTCTCAAGCTTTGCCAGGCTGTCTAGCTTTGTCATGCTATCTGGCTTTGTCAGGCTGTCAAGCTTTGCCAGGCTTGTGACATTGCACTCTGGTGATTTGGAAATTATCATGCTATCAACCACTGGTCTGACAAGTTTTGGACCATAGTGATACAGTGCAATATTTTATTGCAGTGTGAAACCAGAAACATGTGACATGCTAATGATGTCTGTCCTTTATTCAGGTGAAGACTTGCTGACGCCCACCAAGATATATGTGAAGAGCGTGCTGCCCTTGATGAGAGAGGGCAAGGTCAAAGCCTTTGCTCACATCACTGGTGGTGGATTAACGGAGAATATTCCCCGGATACTTCCTGATGACCTTGGTGTCACTCTGGATGCCAAATCCTGGAACATACTGCCGATATTTGGTTGGCTGTCAGAGATGGTAATTGTTTGGAGTGTTTGCATTTGGTTATCATGTGCATGTGTGGTTTTAAATTTTGATTTCTAAGCCCATTCTTGCTTATCTTCTTAGTTGACAGTTTCAATGTTGAAGTTTGTGTGTGTTTACTTCATTTTTGTATTTGAAATGTACTCTTTCATTCAGTGTTCACGAAAGGTGTTTCAAGGTAACAGGACATTGGGTCCTGCTAGTTTCAGATGTCTGTCTGACACATTGAAAATTCACAGGACCCATAGAATAAAATTAAACATACATTTCAGATTTAATATTTCTTATAACTGGCATTGAAATTGCTGCTCCAAAACAATTTGTTCAGTTAATTTTCAAAGAATGTATGCCAACAGTAAAACACTTTTGCAAATATAACCTGTGAAGTACAATCTAGGATTTGTTTTTCACAGCAAACACAGAAATGTTAAAGTAATGTTGGCAGGATGCTTTAAATGTGTTTCATACAAAGCATGGATGTATGGTTGGGCAATGTATGCATATGAAACATTGAGGCAATAAGTGAAAGTAATTTTCATGTTCTAAGTTTGGCAGTGAGAAAAAATATAGTAATAATACCATACCATTTGAGGATCAGTTCTCATTTCATTTAGCTACCCAATTACAATAATTGACAAATTGAAAACATAACATTTTTGTCTTGTTGAAAGATGACTAGCTACAAAACCTGATTTCAAGTGAGATAAGGTTACACTAGTCCTGTGGAAGACTCTTAATTCAGTTCTAGACCCTTGATGATTTTTATGGAGAAGCACGTACAATGTAAATGACCCCCCCCCAAAATTTATGTACAAAATTGATAACACCTCCCCAGAACAAAATGGGTGACCCCTCTTAAAATCATCATCATCATCATCATCACCCCTAGCCATAAATTATGAATGGTCCCTTAGAATCGATCTTCAGTAACCTATGATTGTCATAAAAGGTAACTGCGATCAGAACTGCATAGATCAAATGCTCGATGTCAAATAATCCGCAAAATTCTCAGATTGGCATTAAACAACAACCAGAAATAATATGTACTTCAGCTGTTTGTTATCTGTCCAGGGACGAATATCCAGCACAGAGATGGCTCGTACTTTCAACTGTGGACTTGGGGGAGTCCTCATTGTGACGGCATCACAGTCTGCAGAAGTTGTCAGTTTGTTGAGAGCAGCTGGAGAACAGGCCAACATCATCGGATCAGTCCGACAGTATAAGGGTAAATCATACTAGACTTGAAGACACATTTAAGATGTCTTTGAGCAACCATGTATCCATTAACCATATTCGTCTCCACCCTTATATGATTTCAAATGAAGACTGCTAAGGGGGAGTATCTCTACATAATTGATTGAGACAGTTAAATTGTTTATGGTTCAAGGCATATATCTTGTACCCAATTGCATATTGACTTTCACCTTCGGTTAATTGTGTTGGTGGGGGTAGCTTGTGGTTAAAGTGTTTGCCCATATCAAAGACCTTTGTACCCATGTGGGGAATCGAACCATGTGTGAAGCCCATTTCTCGTGTATACCACTGTGATATTGCTGGAATATTGCTTAAAGCAGCATAAAACCATACTCAATCACTCACTCAATTGTCTGTCTTCCATTATGATATTGCTGGAATATTGGTAAAAGTGGCATATAAATATTCTGAATTGTTTCCCTCTGGTTCATTGGGCCTTGTGTCATGTATGTAATCCCTTGGTGTATTGGCCTTTCTTGCCTTACTTCAATCTCAGACAAGTTGAATCATGTTGATTCATGTGGCTACAGATAAACTAGTATTCTCTTATTACTACATATCTTATAACAACCCATAGATTATGATAAGATCTTTATCATAAATGAGTTGCGACTTTCAAACTAGTACTTTTCCTTAGTACAAGTTATCAACAAGTCAGCGTGATAAAGGGTGAGATTTTCCAACTCAGCGCCTTTGAGGAACCGTTAGTTGCTGTGCTACAACGAAAGGCCCAAATTGGTGAATGCCTGAGACGTCTTCAGTGGCTATGTCTCGGAGGTAGTGGTTGGCAAACATTGTGTCTGACTTCCAAAAGCAGCCCTCCATAATTGTCGGTATAGAGCAATTTCTGTGCAGCTAGTGTTGACGCCAGTGCTCTGACTTCGTGTGGGTTGGAAGCTCTAGGAGGTTCTAGTCCTGCTGCTTTATAGGCTCTCAATATAACGGCTCTAATCCAGAATGGGATGAATAGGTGCTTGAATTTTCGTCTTCTCGTCTCAGTCTTTTGAAGATATCCTTGTGCCCAGTCAGAGCCCTGAAGATATAAGTCCTCTATATCCTGTGGACCAAGGACTGTAGACAGCGGTGGAACTGTCTGTCTGGTTGACCATGTAGCTGGTTCTTGGCAATAAAGTCCCATCTAAGTCCTAGATGAACTGCATTATGTTGCCCTCTGTCGAATGTGGTTCGACCATAGTCCAGCACATGTATCTCCGATATGCGAGCTGCAGTGGCTAACGCTAGCAGTAACATTGTCTTGAGGATGAGTGGCTATCATTGCTGTGAAGCCTTTCCGCCTTGCATAAATCTCAAACTTCAGCCATTTGTCATCGTATAGGTTACGAGTCAATCTGTGTAACGTTAGCGTTACTGCTTTGGCTGCCCTGGCGGAGTATCCTCTTTTCTTCAAGCACGTTTTGATACGGTCCACACGTGTAACTGGAACACTGTTGGGTTTCCGTGGACTTCCTTGGTGTGCGGATGTATTAGTAGGTTCGGCCAATCTGGTAACTTGATTACTGGGTTTCCGAGATCTTCTATTAGGTCTGGGAACCATGCTCTCGCTGGCCAATAGGGCGCGACCAAAGTCAGTTGTAGCGTCTGAGTCTGTTTGATCTTGAACAGTACTTTTGGCAGTAGTATCGGGTGTGGAAAAGCGTAGCCGTTTAATCCTTCCCCGCGACATGCTCAGTGCATCTGTTGCCCAGGCTTGAGGATCTGGAACTGGCGAGACAAACGTCTGTAGTTGTTTGTTGAACCTCGTGGCAAACAGGTCTATGCAAGGGAATCCTATTTCCCTTATGTTCCGAAACGCTTCTGGATCGAGCATCCATTCCGTAGGTGACGGGTGTAGTGGTCTTGAGAGAGCGTCTGCCAGTACGTTCTTGGCTCCGGGTATGTGACACAACTGGAATGTGAGCTGCAATAGGCTTGGAGATCTTGTGGTTCCTTGTCGGTTGTTCAGCAAGCTCGACCATAGTTGTAAGGCGTTGATCACTGCTTTCATCTCTAGCAGATTGATGTGCAGTTTCTGTTCTGTTTTGGACCACTTTCCCGACGCCACTTGTCTAAATGTTTTTGTCAGGAACCGTTGCAGTGGTCTTAGTTGTAACCTTCCTGTGCACGTCAAGTCCTGCGCCGAGGTTAGCAGACTGAGTAGCACTTGCCATGTTCGTAGTGTTAACGGAGGGATGACTGCTTGTTGAATCATGGCTTATATCTTGACCCAATGATCTTCTGGGATCACAATTCCCAGCAATTGAAGATCTTGATTGATTCTACTTCCATGTTGTAAATAGGTGCCGATAGGCTTGGTATGACTGGATAGAACTGATTTTGTACATGACATGCAATGGGGGTGGGGTGTCACTTACTATGTACATAAATTTTAGGGGGGTCATTCACATTGTACTTACTAATCCATAAAAAAAAATTAAAATATGAATGGTCTCGAAGAGCGTACACACCATTTCACCCCTACAGATATCATGATCATGCATGTGTAATCCCCAGTTGGTTTTTCAACAACTTGTGTGTAGTGTCTAAACTATTTTTAATGTCTTTAGTGGGAACGACACGTGTGAGGGTCGATCACCTGGAGGACAGTCTGGTGCAATCATGGAGGAAAGTACCAGGTGTGACGCGGAGACGACGTGTCGGAGTCCTCATCTCCGGGTCAGGCGAGTCATTAATCAGCCTGGTCACTGAAAACATCTTGAAGTTTTGAAAAGGGCCAAACAAAAGTCATCATCATCAGAGACATGTAAAGCCTAGATATTTATAGCTCTGAAGATTATCGTACCTTGTAATTCAAATCATTTACCTGTTAAAACCATGTCAAGAATTTGATGGATTATTTTCATCCCTTTGGTTCCAGGCACAAACCTGCAGGCTTTGCTTGACCACACTCGCGATGTTACCAACAGCAGCGCTGCAGAGATCGTTCTTGTCATCTCTAACAAGGCAGGGGTACAGGGACTTTCCAGGGCAGAGAAGGCAGGCATCAAGACCAAGGTCAGCGGTTGTACCTTGAGTGTGTTTGGTTTTATCCTGTCAGTTCATTTGAGTGACGACCGCCTCCGTGGTGTAGTGGTTAGAGCGTCCGCCCGGAGAGCAGAAGGTCGCAGGTTCGATCCCCGACCGCGTCATACCAAAAGACGTTAAAATATGGTACTTGTTGGTCCCTGCCTGGCGCTCTGCATTAATGGGTACAAAAAGGACTGGTCGGCTCGGAGTCAGTATATTGTGTCTGAGTGGGGTATTCATGCTTCACTCTGGCATGGTATCTCAGTGGGCTAGCACTATAAAAACAGCTTCAGTCTGGGCTAGTACAAGCAGCCGCACATACACATACACGCACGCACATCGTCATATGAGCGAAATATTCTCAAGCACGACGTTAAACCCAATTTCACCTCACCTCACCTCATTTGAGTGACAGGTTAATTAATTAATTAATCCCTTAGCTTCACAGGAAACATGACCATGAGTTCAAATCTGGGTGCCCACTGGTTCTGTGTCACTTGGTTGGCAGTTCGTGTCATATGTAATTGTACCGCTTAGGGACTGTTCAAAATTTATGGCTAGGAGGGGTGATCTTGGTTTAATGGCGTCATGTTGTACATGTTTCTCCATAAAAAATCATCATCACTCCCCTAGCCTTAGGTTGCTATATTTTGTTATTAGTTTGTTGTAGTATACCAAACCAAAGGCAAAACACTGGTTCTACTAATACCGCAGTATACCATTTCACCCCTAGTCATTGTTCACGATATCACTGGATTGTTTGGCCTCATCTCGCATTTCTCCATTATACAGGTTATCAGTCATAAGGACTATAAAGGTCGTGAAGAGTTTGATGAGGCTCTACACCAGGGGCTAACAGCAGCAGGAGTTGAAATTGTATGTCTGGCTGGATTCATGAGGATACTCACAGGTTGGTCAACACTGATTGCAGGGTTTGGGTGATGGTTATTTCAGCCTGGATTTATAGGGAATAGGTAAACATGGTGATTCCATGTTACTGGATTTGTGTGCTGGTATTATGGGGAAATTTCACATCTTGCCAAATCCACTCCGCACAAGAGGCACTGAAGGGTAGGTGGTTTTTATGTTTACGGTACTTGTTCCAGGTGGATTTGTCAGGAAGTGGACTGGGCGTATGTTGAATGTCCACCCCTCCTTGCTGCCCAGCTTCAAGGGGTCAGATGCACACAAGCAGGTGCTTGCTTCAGGGGTCAGGATCTCTGGATGTTCTGTGCACTTTGTGGCTGTAAGTACAGTTGCTGGACATTTGTAACTACTCGTGTCATTCCGGCAAGCTGGATGGCGACTCGTACCTCTCTCTTGGCATACATAGCTGAGTGCAGTGCTAAACAGTAAACAAATCATGTTCCAGGAGGAGGTTGATGCTGGAGCTATCCTTGTCCAGGAATCGGTGCCTGTGTATCCTGGTGACACGGAGACGAGTCTGTCAGAAAGGGTGAAGCGGAAAGAGCACAAGGCATTTCCCCAGGCTCTGGAGATCGTAGCTACGCAACAAGTCAGCCTCTCATCTGACGGTAAGCTGGTGTGGAACTGGTAGCGCCGGACCCAGCAAACTCATCAGTTGACTGCTTGCTTGCTTGCTATATTTAAGGTGCTAAGAAACAGCACGAACCCTTTACGATGCATAAGTACCAGATTTTTGTTTGTTATTATGAGATGGCATTACAAAGGGACGATGCTGTGTTGAATAGTTTTGTTGCAATGAGCTTGTTACTTGTTTTTATATTGTTGCACATCACATTTTTTTAATGCTTAAGAAGTTTGTTATACATTCAGTGCAGCATGATACATGATCAGTATATATTTGTGATAGCTGACTCTGCAAAGACCAATTAATGAAATGAGATTATTGAGGCAGAATGTACAAAGCAGCTCAAGAATAAAAGAAATGCACATACATCTTTGTCCTTTTATTCCGTGATATGGATACAGGTCACCTGTGGAGCTCCCATTTGTGATAACATTCATTTCTTTATTACTCGCCCGTGGAAGAAGCTGGACACAATGCTAAAGTACTGTTGGGTGTTACAGCCAAGATTAGATAATCAGTAGAGACATATTTTTTGCCTGATTTTACGAGTAAACATGCTTTTCTGGATATCCTATTATGCCCAGTTAGGCTGATGTGTAAATTTTAGGGATACAGAGTAACAGTTTTTTTCTATTTCCGACAGTACTTTAATGCCTCTGTCTAAATCATTACAGGAAGGTCTGACAATCATCTCCCCTTCACAATTTTACTCAGAACAGTTTTTCTGCTGTGACTGCTTTGCCCAGTTGAAAGGTGCACCTTCCAAAATGATCTTTTCAGGCAAGCGGAGAGACATTCATTTCTATATTCTATAACTGCAGGGATTGGTAGTTTCTTCCTTTTTTCATGAATGAACGGAATGTGAATGCTTTGCCTAGTTTTGATCTTGAAGGGGGGCACATAGGTAGCCCTAAATGTCAAACGATCTTGTGCTCAGATTTTGGGTTGTGTGTATATTCATAGTCCAAGTGTACAAATGCTCTCTCCACTTCTGGCAACGACTCCAACTTCAGCTGGAGTGGCTCACCTATGTCATGAGCCTCTTTCATTGACATCGCTTCTGGAAGCACAATGTCAACCTCGACCAAGAAATTGTTGCCGAAATGAAATGCCCTCACCTAGAAAAAAAAAAGCCATAGCTGTGTAAAAATGGGGTGAGAACACAAGGAACTTCAATGCTGTTTAACGGCAGTCTTGACCAGACATTCTAATAACCTTACAAGAGGCCTCCAGTTCACTGCTATCATTATTAAATACTATTTGGATACACCCACTCACCGTGTCGATGTGCAATATTTTTTTATGGTGATTCATGCAGATCCATGTCAACTTGCTTAGAAACTCGGGCTGTGCCGTGTAGCCTGTCAGAAGTCGGATTTGCTCTGAAATACACAATGCAAGTGAGATTTTATAACAGAAATGGGCGAATGACCAGATTCTCAGCACATAGCCATGCTCTGATTTCATGAAAGCATTTCCTCCCATCATATTAGTGACTGGCATACTCCTCAAAATGACACCAAGAACTCATTTACACAGCTGCAATTTTCACCTTGACAATACCTGAAATACAAGCAGTATTAAGTCAAGATCAATCATGTGTTACCTGCCCCAGTCTGCCACCAGTTGTAGACAATGTACAAGCTGATGAGAATGGCGCCAGCCGGATCCACATAACTCAGGCCCGAAATTCCAGACAGTTTGTTCAACTCGGCCGATCCTGCAATGGACAGAACTTTGCAATGCTCCTTTTCTTTAACCAATATTATTATCCAGCCTCATGTAAGAATGTCGAGTTTTGATTGGTTCTCGTGACTCGGATAAAATACCATGTACACCCGTCACGATCCGCGGGCAGGGAGTACAAAAGTCATATTATCCCGCCACGCCTCGGTGACCACGCGAAGTGAGAAAAGCGTGCGCTGCATTGAGGTCAATCGTTCAGCTGGTGTCAACATGGCAGCAAGGAAACGTTTTGCCACAGCAACTGAGAATGAAATTGATGCATATTGTTTTCTTTTGATTTAGCAAAAACATTCGGCTAGATAAATGCATCTCGTAAGGACTCGGGACTGATAAAATCCTGTATTTCCCTCGACACATTATTATTATTAACAAACTAATTCTTGAAAAAAAATTGGTCCCCAAATTTGAAAACAATCCAACCATAATATAATAAAAATGTTCATGCTGTCACCTTATGACCAAATCAAATCTTTGCAGTGTCATTAATGGCAATATACTTATGTGAGTAAGTCTAGTTTTACGCCGCACTCAGCAATATTCCGGCGGTCTGTAAATAATCGAGTCTGGACCAGACAATCCAGTGATCAACAGCATGAGCATCGATTTGTGCAATTTGCGATTTGACCACCCTAGTCGCCTCTTACGACAAGCATGGGTTACTGAGGATCAATATTCTAACCCGGACATTCACAGGTGTCTTAAAACCTGATTGTATAGGGCCTGTAGGTAAATTTGGGAAGTGACTTTTTTCAGAAACACACAGACTGGACTTGTTTGGTGTATTCATACCCTCTCAATACAGGATTCAGCAGTACATACCCACGTAGCCGCATGCTATGGCCACAAAGTTGGAGCACACATCGTTCCTGTGATCAAGTGCCAGAGTCTGTACTGATGGTGAAGGGATACGTCGGCACAACAACCACAGCACAAATTTAACACCTGAAATACATAAGAAAGCTTGATACCCACAATACAACACAGCCAGGTGAACCTTAAACCTGACAACTAAATCTGGTACCAATAATACCAACAGCTACACAGGTAAAGATATTACTACAGCACAGGTAATCCTCATGCCTTTACAGAAACAACAACGCAACGGCAAACTACTGCGTCTACTAGTTGATCTGCTCCAGAAAGGAGCACTATCACCTTATTCAGTTAAAGCCTTACTTGTTGCCATGGAAATGCAACAAGGTGACATCCTCATAGTCACATCTGTATCGTATGAATCATGCTTGATATGTGTACCAAGTTTGATGAAGCTAGCTATGTTACATGTATAGTTTGGAAGATCTGCTCCCGGAAAATTTATATCTGGGTCTAACCATCAAATGACACATCTAGGGATCATGGTTGACCTGTGTACCAAGTTTCATTAAGCTATCACGAATGGTTTCAGAGATATGCTTTAGACAAAGATTGCCGGACATAAGGACGGAACTCGTTTCTATATCCCCTGCAACTTCATAACTTAACCTGGGTTTATGATGGTAAACCTTGGCACCTCCAGCCTTTTACTTTAGTGTAATCCCTATTTGCAGAGATGCCAACCTCTACAATTTTATCGTAGTTGCTACAAATTTTAGCCTCAAACTACGCCAATATGATTGCACTAGAAAATCTACGAAATTTGAAAAAATCATTGAAATTTGGATATATAGACAAAAATACATTTTCGACAAGAAGAAATGTAATGCTCATAATTTGGAAATCTGCTGTTGGAGGTATGTGAAATTAATGCTTCACTCTTGATTAGTGTCAATTATCTTTTTCAGAATCCATCATGATTTTAAGTATTTAGTTGACTACTAATTTTATGGTCAAACTACTATTTGCAACACTTAGGGGTTGGCATCTCTGCATTTGACAACTAAGGACAACTTACCAATGGTTCCTCCAGCAATGGCAAAGACAGGAATATCAACTACAGGAAGTCCAGCCGTCCCAGAGGCAATAGAGATGATCTTCTGTATGGACTCTCGTACCAGTTGGAGGGAGGCAGCTGCCATTAATACCGAGAGGATTATGATGGCAACAGGCTCAAGCTTCGTGCGACCTGCAATGAAATATTCACTGTGTTCACAAATGGAATGCCTGCCTTTTCAATCTTTTCATATAAATTATTTTTTTTATAGATATCTGTTGGTTTGCAAGTGTGTGAGAAATATAGCTTACAAATATTTTGAATAGGTTTGAAAATATATGGGATTAACATACGCAATTCAAACAAGTTTTCTGCAGTAACATTCAGACCAACTCATTCAGTTATTTAATCTATGATGTATCTGAAAAATAATTCCGCTACAAAGTCTGTATTCTGACACTACTTTCCTACTCATTACATGGATTAACTTTGTGCCAGTTATCCACATTCCAATTCCAGATAACGTTTAATGACTCGCTCACCTTTAAATTGCTTTTGAATGAGCAAGTGAGTATGGTTTTATGCTGCTTTTAACAATATTCCTGCAATGTCACGGAGGGGGACACCAGAAATGGGCTTCACATGTGGTACCCATGTGGAGGATCGAATGCTCTAACCACGACACCACCTTCCCCCTTAAATTGATGGGAACAGAGATTATAAACATAGTATCCTGCCCAAAAATGATACCACACACATATGACTGACACTCAAGATCATATTTGACATTTATCTTATATCTAAATGATTTTATACAATTCCAGAACTTGCTCACTGCACAAAGCTTCATATGACGTTGATTTTCAACAGAAATGGTTCAGCTACTCCAGCATGCTGATCTGATATATTGAAATGAATTCAAGGTCCCTTTTGAATTAAACATAAAAAAGCAATTATGCGAAGATATGCCATAAATTCGAGGTAATTTGGATTGACAGGTCAAGGACAGTGGCAACAGATACTGAATAACTTGCATCAAAATCAATGAACAATTCAGTCTACTTGAACTGGGCTATATTGCAATGTTAAACAGAGTTCGAGTCGACCTGATGTAATGTGATGTGATCTACCTGACTACCAAATCCATTTAGTCATCCCTTCTGTGCCAAGGGGTTGGAGGCTTGGGATATAATGGTATGTAAGGGGTAATGTCACCCCTATTGACATGCAAAGTTCTGTGGGTAGGGGGTAGGTACGGTTAAGTGCAGAGTGGTCCCTGTTGGTAGGGGGTGGGTACAGTTAAGTGCAGAGTGGTCCCTGTTGGTAGAGGGTAGGTACAGTTTGCGCAGAGTGTCCCTGTTGGTAGGGGGTGGGTAAGGTTAAGTGCAGAGTGGTCCCTGTTGGTAGGGGGTGAGTACGGTTAATTGCAGAGTGGTCCCTGTGGGTATGGTTAATTGCAGAGTGGTCCCTGTTGGTAGGGGGTGGGTATGGTTAAGTGCAGAGTGGTCCCTGTTGGTAGGGGACGGGTATGGTTAATTGCAGAGTGGTCCCTGTGGGTATGGTTAATTGCAGAGTGGTCCCTGTGGGTAGGGGGTAGGTACGGTTAAGTGCAGAGTGGTCCCTGTTGGTAGGGGGTGGGTACGGTTAATTGCAGAGTGGTCCCTGTGGGTAGGGGTGGAGTGCAGTTAAGTGCAGAGTGGTCCCTGTTGGTAGGGGCAGAGTGGTACAGTTAAGTGCAGAGTGGTCTCTGTTGGTAGGGGTAGGGTACAGTTAAGTGCAGAGTTGTCCCTGTGGGTAGGGGGTGGGTACAGTTAAGTGCAGAGTGGTCCCTGTTGGTAGGGGATGGGTACAGTTAAGTGCAGAGTGGTCCCTGTTGGTAGGGGATGGGTACAGTTAAGTGCAGAGTGGTCCCTGTTGGTAGGGGGTGGGTACGGTTAAGTGCAGAGTGGTCACTGTTGGTAGGGGATGGGTACAGTTAAGTGCAGAGTGGTCCCTGTTGGTAGGGGGTGGGTACGGTTAAGTGCAGAGTGGTCCCTGTTGGTAGGGGATGGGTACGGTTAAGTGCAGAGTGGTCCCTGTTGGTAGGGGATGTGTACGGTTAAGTGCAGAGTTGTCCCTGTTGGTAGGGGATGGGTACGGTTAAGTGCAGAGTGGTCCCTGTTGGTAGGGGATGGGTACGGTTAAGTGCAGAGTGGTCCCTGTTGGTAGGGGATGGGTAAGGTTAAGGGCAGAGAGGTCCCTGTGGGTAGGGGGTGAGAGAGTGTAGGGTGGAGGCGTGGGATATAACGGTAAGCAAGGCGTTATGTCAGGGGCAGACTGGTTCCCTGTATGTAGGGGTGAGAGAGTGTAGGGTGGAGGCTTTGGACAGTATAGTTCTGTGGGAAGGATCAGGGGGCAGACTGGTTCCCTGTATGTAGGGGTGAGAGAGTGTAGGGTGGAGGCGTGGGATAAAACGGTAAGCAAGGCGTTATGTCACCCCTTTTGACGAGTATAGTTCTGTGGGAAGGATCAGGGGCAGACTGGTTCCCTGTATGTAGGGGGTGAGAGAGTGTAGGGTGGAGGCTTGGGATATAACGGTAAACAAAGTAATGTCACTTGCTTTGAGAGTATAGTTCTGTGGGAAGGATCAGGGGCAGAGTGGTCCCTGTATGTAGGGGGTGAGAGAGTGTAGGGTGGAGGCTTGGGATATAACAGTGAGCAAGGCGTAATGTCACCCCTTTTGATGAGTATAGTTCTGTGGGGAGGATCAGGGGTAGACTGGTTCCCTGTATGTAGGGGTGAGAGAGTGTAGGGTGGAGGCGTGGGATATAACGGTAAGCAAGGCGTAATGTCACCCCTTGACGAGTATAGTTCTGTGGGAAGGATCAGGGGCAAACTGGTTCCCTGTATGTAGGGGGTGAGAGAGTGTAGGGTGGAGGCTTGGGATATAACGGTAAGTAAGCAAGGCGTAATGTCACTTGCCTTTGATGAGTATAGTTCTGTGGGAAGGATCAGGGGCAGACTGGTTCCCTGTATGTAGGGGGTGAGAGAGTGTAGGGTGGAGGCTTGGGATATAACGGTAAGCAAGGCGTAATGTCACCCCTTTTGATGAGTATAGTTCTGTGGGAAGGATCAGGGGCAAACTGGTTCCCTGTATGTAGGGGGGTGAGAGAGTGTAGGGTGGAGGCTTGGGATATAACGGTAAGCAAGGCATAATGTCACCCCTTTGACGAGTATAGTTCTGTGGGAAGGATCAGGGGCAAACTGGTTCCCTGTATGTAGGGGGTGTGAGAGAGTGTAGGGTGGAGGCTTGGGATATAACGGTAAGCAAGGCATAATGTCACCCCTTTTGACGAGTATAGTTCTGTGGGAAGGATCAGGGGCAGACTGGTTCCCTGTATGTAGGGGGTGAGAGAGTGTAGGGTGGAGGCTTGGGATATAACGGTAAGCAAGGCGTAATGTCACCCCTTTTGACGAGTATAGTTCTGTGGGAAGGATCAGGGGCAGAGTGGTCCCTGTGGGTAGGGGGTGAGAGAGTGTAGGGTGGAGGCTTGGGATATAACGGTAAGCAAGGCGTAATGTCACCCCTTTGACAGTATAGTTCTGTGGGAAGGATCAGGGGCAGAGTGGTCCCTGTATGTAGGGGTGAGAGAGAGTGTAGGGTGGAGGCTTGGGATATAACAGTAAGGCGTAATGTCACCCCTTTGATGAGTATAGTTCTGTGGGAAGGATCAGGGGCAGACTGGTTCCCCTGTATGTAGGGGTGAGAGAGTGTAGGGTGGAGGCGTGGGATATAGCAGTAAGCAAAGTAATGTCACCCTTTGGAGTGAGTATAGTTCTGTGGGGGAGGATCAGGGGCAGAGTGGTCCCTGTATGTAGGGAGTGAGAGAGTGTAGGGTGGAGGCTTGGGATATAACAGTAAGCAAGGCGTAATGTCACCCCTTTTGATGAGTATAGTTCTGTGGGAAGGATCAGGGGCAGACTGGTTCCCTGTATGTAGGGGTGTGAGAGAGTGTAGGGTGGAGGTGTGGGATATAGCAGTAAGCAAGTAATGTCACCCCTTTTGACGAGTATAGTTCTGTGGGAAGGATCAGGGGCAAACTGGTTCCCTGTATGTAGGGGGTGAGAGAGTGTAGGGTGGAGGCTCGGGATAAAACGGTAAGCAAGGCATAATGTCACCCCTTTTGACAAGTATAGTTCTGTGGGAAGGATCAGGGGCAGACTGGTTCCCTGTATGTAGGGGGTGAGAGAGTGTAGGGTGGAGGCTTGGGATATAACGGTAAACAAGGCGTAATGTCACCCCTTTTGATGAGTATAGTTCTGTGGGAAGGATCAGGGGCAGAGTGGTCCCTGTATGTAGGGGGTGAGAGAGTGTAGGGTGGAGGCTTGGGATATAACAGTGAGCAAGGCGTAATGTCACCCCTTTTGATGAGTATAGTTCTGTGGGAAGGATCAGGGGCAGACTGGTTCCCTGTATGTAGGGGTTGAGAGAGCGTAGGGTGGAGGTGTGGGATATAACGGTAAGCAAGGCGTAATGTCACCCCTTTTGACGAGTATAGTTCTGTGGGAAGGATCAGGGGCAAACTGGTTCCCTGTATGTAGGGGGTGAGAGAGTGTAGGGTAGAGGCTTGGGATATAACGGTAAGCAAGGCGTAGTGTCACCCCTTTTGATGAGTATAGTTCTGTGGGAAGGATCAGGGGCAGACTGGTTCCCTGTGGGTAGGGGGCGAGAGTGTGGAGCTTGGGATAGAACAGTGTGTAAGGATTTCACCCCCTTTGACAAATATAGTTCTGCGAGTAGGGATGAGTGAAATTAGGGGCAGGCTGGAACCCTGTGGGTTAGGCATGAGAGGGTTTGGGGTGGAGGCGTGGGTTGTGTGTGGACTGGATGAGCAGGATTTGAGTTGTGATGGGTAGGGTTTTGAAGGCAGGTTCCGTGTTCTACTGACGCGGCGGCGGCTTTGTGAGATTCTTGCAATAATCTGTTGATTGGCACATAATAATGACAGTCAGTGGGATATCGATCACATTTATGTATATGAGGTGTACAAGTGTATTTTATAAAGATATGGGTCTGAAAAATATCTTATCGCTGAGGATGCTGTTTCAATCATTGAATGTACTTACTCTACAATAAGACAATGTAACGTGTTCCACTTTGAGGTTATTGAAAGTGTTCCACAGGTGAGAAGGTCTCAAGTTTGAGTTAATGTAAGGGTGTCTCACACAGGTAGATGTGAGGATGTTACATGTAAGGATGTGCTCCACTGGGGTAAATACAAGGGTGTCCTACACTGGGCTACATGTGAGGGTGTCCTACACTGGGCTACATGTGAGGGTGTCCTACACTGGGCTACATGTGAGGGTGTCCTACACTGGGCTACATGGAGGAGTGTCCTCCATCGGGAAAATACAGGGGTGTGCTCCACTGGGCTACATGTGAGGGTGTCCTACACTGGGCTCCATGTGAGGGTGCCCTACACTGGGTGACATGTAAAGGTGTCCTACATTGGGCTACATGTAAGGGTGTCCTACATCGGGAAATGCAAGGGTGTCCTACACTGGGGTACATGCAAGGGTGTCCTTCACTGGGGTACATGCGAGGGTGTCCTACACTGGGGTACATGCAAGGGTGTCTACACTGGGCTCCTGTCCTACACAAGGTCAAATGTCACTATCTAGTGACTTAGTGTTTGGGGTACCACAAGGCTCAGTTCTGGGCCCTTTGCTTTTAACAGCCTACACAACCCCTCTTGGTGATATTGTCAGGTCCTTTAACCTCAGTATGCATCTTTATGCGGATGACACACAGGTTTACGTGTTCTTCAAGCCACTCGATTCTGCCTCAACATCTTTCACATTCACAGCAGTCCAGGACTGTATCAAAATTTGGATGTCAACGCACTGGTTGAAATTAAATGACGACGAAACCGAGCTCATCGTTTTCAGACCCCAGCGGCTCCGGGCAAAACTTGATCTTCACACTTTCTCTATTGGGCACTGTGAAATCACACCAAGTTCTCGAGTCCGGAATCTTGGTGTAGTATTTGACTCATCTCTCTGCATGGAACCACATGTCAACAGTGTTTGTCGCAGCGCTTATTTCCATAATCGGAATATCGGCCTGATACGTGAGTACCTTGACGAGAAAACAACGAGTGCTCTGGTGCAGGTGTATGTAACATCACGCATTGATTAGTGCAACTCGTTGCTCAGTGGTATTCCAAATCATGTGCTACACAAACTACAGAGAGTCCAGAATTCAGCCGCAAGATTGATCAGCAGAACAAAGAAAATTGACCACATTACCCCTGTCATGAAAAATCTCCATTGGCTCCCAATCAAATTCAGAATCCAATACAAAGTATTGCTTCTTGTTTTTAAATGCATCCATGGACTGGCTCCAGGGTATCTTTCACAACTTGTAAAACGCTATGTGCCAACCCGATCTCTTTGCTCCAGTGACCAAACTCTTCTGCAAATTCAATGTACAAGAACAAAGTCTTTTGGTGACCGAGCATTCTCTTCAAATGGTGCAAAACTCTGGAAAAATTTACCACAAGAACTTCGATCACTGACTGAACTTGCATCTTTCAAAAGCCAGTTAAAGACTCATCTTTTTACCAAAGTTTACCTTTAGCTCCAGCGTGGACTCAGAGCGCCTTTGGGCGATTACATCGGATTCTGGCGCTATAGAAGTATTTGTATGTAAGTACATGTAAAGGTGTCCTACATTGGTCTACATGTAAGGGTGTCCTACATCGGGAAATGCAAGGGTGTCCTACACTGGGCCACATGTAAGGGTGTCCTACCCTTGGCTACATGCGAGGGTGTCCTACACTGGGTTAAATGTAGGAGTGTCCTCCATCGGGTAAATGCAAGGGTGAGCTTAACTGGGGTACATGTAGAGGTATCCACCATTGGGTAAATACAGGGGTGTGCTCCAGTGGGGTACATGCGAGGGTGTCCTTCACTGGGCTACATGTAAGGGTGTCCTACCCTTGGCTACATGTGAGGGTGTCCTACACTGGGTTAAATGTAGGAGTGTCCTCCATCGGGTAAATGCAAGGGTGAGCTTAACTGGGGTACATGTAGGGGTATCCTTCATCGGGTTATACAGGGGTGTGCTTAACTGGGTTCATGCGAGGGTGTCCTTCACTGGGCTTCATGTAAGGGTGTCGTACACTGGGATAAATATAGGAGCGTCCTACATCGGGTAAATACAGGGGTGTGCTCCACTGGGGTACATCTAAAAGTGTCCTACACTGGGCTACATGTAGGGGTATCCTCCATCGGGTTAATACAGGGGTGTGCTCCAGTGGGGTACATGCGAGGGTGTCCTACATTGGGCTACATGTGAGGGTGTCCTACATCGGGTGAATGCAAAGGTGCCCTACACTGGGCTACAGGTAAGAGTGTCCTACCCTTGGCTACATGCGAGGGTGTCCTACACTGGGTTAAATGTAGGAGTGTCCTCCATCGGGTAAATGCAAGGGTGAGCTTAACTGGGGTACATGTAGGGGTATCCACCATTGGGTAAATACAGGGGTGTGCTCCAGTGTGGTACATGCAAGGGTGTCCTTCACTGGGCTACATGTAAGGGTGTCCTACCCTTGGCTACATGTGAGAGTGTCCTCCATCGGGTAAATGCAAGGGTGAGCTTAACTGGGGTACATGTAGAGATATCCTTCATCGGGTAATACAGGGGTGTGCTTAACTGGGTTCATGCGAGGGTGTCCTTCACTGGGCTACATGTAAGGGTGTCTTACACTGGGTGACATGTAAGGGTGTCCTACATTGGATGACATGTAAGGGTGTCCTACCCTGGGCTACATGTGAGGGTGTCCTACACTGGTCTAAATGTAGGAGTGTCCTCCATCGGGTAAATACAGGGGTGTGCTTAACTGGGGTACATGCGAGGGTGTCCTTCACTGGGCTACATGTAAGGGTGTCTTACACTAGGTGACATGTAAGGGTGTCCTACATTGGGTGACATGTAAGGATGTCCTACCCTGGGCTACATGTGAGGTTGTCCTACAATGGGCTACATGTGAGGGTGACCTACACTGGGCTCCATGTGAGGGTGTCCTACACTGGGGTACATGTAGGGATGTCCTTCATCGGGTAAATACAGGGGTGTGCTTAAGTGGGGTACATGCGAGGGAGTCCTTCATTGGGCTACATGTAAGGGTGTCCTACATTGGGTGACATGTAAGGATGTCCTACATTGGGTGACATGTAAGGGTGTCCTACATCAGGTAAATACAAGGGTGCCCTACACTGGGCTACAGGTAAGAGAGTCCTACACTGGGCTAAATATAAGGGTGTCCTACATAGGGTAAATACAAGGGTGACCTACACTGGCTACATGTGAGGGTGTCCTACCCTGGGCTACATGTGAGGGTGTCCTACTCTGGACTTCATGTAAGGGTGTCGTACACTGGGATAAATATAGGAGCGTCCTACATCGGGTAAATACAGGGGTGTGCTCCACTGGGGTACATTTAAAAGTGTCCTACACTGGGCTACATGTAGGGGTATCCTCCATCGGGTTAATACAGGGGTGTGCTCCAGTGGGGTACATGCGAGGGTGTCCTACATTGGGCTACATGTGAGGGTGTCCTACATCGGGTAAATACAAGGGTGCCCTACACTGGCTATGTGTGAGGATGTCCTGCTCTCGGCTACATGTAAGGATGTCCTACACTGGGCTCCATGTAAGGGTGTCCTACATCAGGTAAATACAAGGGTGACCTACACTGGGCTACAGGTAAGAGTGTCCTAAACTGGGCTACAGGTAAGGGTGTCCTACACTGGGCTACAGGTAAGGGTGTCCTACATCGGGTAAATACAAGGGTGTCCTACACTGGGCTACATGTATGGGTGTCCTACATCGGGTAAATACAAGGGTGTCCTACACTGGGCTACAGGTAAGAGTATTGTACACTGGGCTACATAGGGTGTCCTACATCAGGTAAATACAAGGGTGCCCTACACTGGCTACATGTGAGGGTGTCCTACACTGGGCTACAGGTAAGAGTCCTACATCGAGTAAATACAAGGGTGCCCTACACTGGCTACGTGTGAGGGTGTCCTGCTCTCGGCTACATGTAAGGATGTCCTACACTGGGCTTCAGGTAATAGTCCTACATCGGGTAAATACAAGGGTGCTCTACACTGGCTACGTGTGAGGGTGTCCTGCTCTCGGCTACATGTAAGGATGTCCTACACTGGGCTCCATGTAAGGGTGTCCTACATCGGGTAAATACAAGGGTGCCCTACACTGGGCTACATGTAAAGGTGTCCTACATCGGGTAAATACAAGGGTGCCCAATACAGGGCTACATGTGAGGGTGTCCTACACTGGGCTCCATGTAAGGGTGTCCTACATCGGGTAAATACAAGGGTGTCATACACTGGGTTACATGTAATGGTGTCCTACACTGGGCTACATGTGAGGGTGTCCTACACCGGGTTAATGCAAGGGTGTCCTACACTGGGCTACGTGTGTCCTATACTTGATATATGTGCGGGTGTCCTACCTTATGATACATGTAAAGGTGTCCTACATCGGGTAAATGCTAGGGTGTCCTACCCTGGGCTACATGTGAGGGTTTCCTATATTGGGTAGTCTCTCGTACAGACCCTGAAGCAAATATATCCAAGAAAGCCCACACAAGTCTAGAAAATTTGGCAAGTCAAGATTTCCTCAGCTTCAGGAAAATGAAGGAGGTCTCAGGGCTCCTTTTCATTATATTTTATATTTTTTTACTATGAACTTTTTTCAGTAAAATATGTTCATTTCAGAGACTAGTTGTTAGTCTATATATTGGGCTACATTTGAGGGTGTCCCAAATTGGGGAACATGTGAGGGTGTCCTATATTAGGAAACATGTAGGGGTGTCTTATATTAGGAAACATGTATGGGTGCACTGTTGCATCCCTCCATATTCCTTCTTCATTTATCATGTTTTGGCTGCGTCGAACCTCAACATCAATACAACTGTGTATGTTTACATTTCTCATGTTTCAAGGGTGTGCTATATTGTGTCAGCTCAAGTATATCTGTAATGGTGTCATATCATAGGCATACATTCGGGTTTATTTAGAGGTGTCTCACGTCGAGGGTATGTACACCAGTATGTGTACTCACCTTGTGGGTATATGTAGGGATCTCTCTTCTTCACAGCCTTGGTTGCCCACCACAGAATGATGCCTGAAGCGAGGTCGACGATGCTGTCCACTAGACTGGAAATAATGGCAATGGAGCCCGACAGGGTACTGGCCACAGCCTTCGCTATCAACAGTAGCTGCAACAAGATGTGGTTAACACAGATGTAATGCAGTCACTGATGGTGAACACAGATACAATGCATGGTGGCGTGAAGCATCGTGTTACATTGTGTCAATAATAACACAGTTATGTCACTCCCATGGCTGCCATTAGTACATGTCAAAGATATAACAGTTATATGGTATGTTTGTTTGTTGTTTAACGCCGCATTCAGCAATATTCCAGCTGTATGGCGGCAGTCTGTAAATAATCTGGTCTGGACCAGACAATACAGTGATCAATAGCATGAGGAACGATCTACACATTTGGGACAGCGAGCCTGACCATCAGATTTCATTAGTAGCCTCTTACGACAAGCACAGGTTCCTATTCTACCTTGGATCTTTACGGCTCTGTTCACTGGACAAAAAACAATTATATAACGCTGCAGACAGCAATATTCTGACAAATCATGCGAATAAATTCTGTTTAATTATTCAGTCAACAACATTACGTTGTCCATGCTGAGAAACCTCTGTTTGACAGTACGACCAACAATCCACTAAGTAATGACTTACATTGTGCAGTGACATATTTTAACCAATCATAATTCTTAACTCAAGAACATGCTTGATAGTAGGGCGGCTAAGATCAATTTTTCATAAGAATTGTGCATTTGATGATAAAAGCACCAAAATCGGTGATCATATAAAAGAACATATCCCGAAATACTTTCAGATATGGAGGCACCTCAAATTTTGTATTTTGTGCGCATGCGCAGTACATAAACTACGACATACTATTTTCAGCGTTTCCCCTTCGATCTTTATTATTGCCATTCATTACACACCTATAATTTTCATAAATAGTGATTTACAGGTTCATGAAAAGACAAAAAATACATAATTTTAGAATAATACAAAACATTTTGAAACAATTAACACTCCCTCTTCCCAAAATGGCGGCTTGCAGACAGCTTTTTGGACTATTGAACTCTTTGAGAAAATGTGTGCATGCTTGGGATTTATCTGATTACAAATGACTGAAAATAAGCATAATACGTGACAAAAGATATGCAGCACAATAAAAAAAGTCTTGGATATGTTTAACAATCAAAATCTATGTGATTATTCCCCAACTTCATGGCTCAAGGGCAAACAAGGGAGATACTTTAGATTGTCTTTCACAAGGGAGCAGTCAAGTGCTTGTGTTCCCCTTCAATAGAAAAAAACACATCTCACCCCAACACATTCCAAGCTGCATATGTGCAGTGGATGCACTTGACCAAGCCTGTCACTCTTCACACTCTCATAATAGTGCCAACAGGGTTAGAATCGTATCATGGAGGCCCAACATCAATCTACGATGATAAATACCAGCTAACTTGGATTGCAGACGGGTTACCCATAGCTTCCCCATCGAAGGATCGTCCTCCTTCACCTTACCACCAACTGGAGCAACTTTTTGCAAGTCATCAAGAACCAAAGCTACCAGAATGCAGGGTCTTCCCGGCCTCACCATGTCCAGATCCATCAACAAGGCGATGACATCACACTTCAAAGATCCACAGTCCGACAAAGAACGTATGCTTTTGTCCATGGTCATCCAGGAGAAGTACCAGGAGTCTATCTCCGACCAGATCTGCTCAGCATCGGCGGGACTCACCTTGCTACGTAGACAAGGAAGTATCGGCCAAAGTGGGACCTTCTGGAAGACCCATTCAGACTAATATGAAGACGTTCAACAATGATTACTTATTGAAGACAGAGAAGTTCGGAATTCTGTACCTTCTACAGCTGAAGAAGATGATAAGACAAACAACTTTCTGGCAAGCATGGATTTAAGGGATGCATATCTGCATATGCCAACCCACCCAGGGTCCAGGAAGTATCTACGATTCCTGTTCAACCATAAAAAAAACAGTGGAGGGCAATTTCATGGCCCGTGCTTATATACATGGGTAACCAAGCCTATCGTGAGCTTCCTTCAACCTTCCTTCAGGGTAATTTGATGCACCTTCTACCTAGACAATGGCATTAAATCACTTCAACAAGCCGTTAAACTCAAACGTCTTTTGAATAAAACACTACGATTGCTGCCCAACGTCATCCCAATCACTCACGAAGAGGGGCAGACTGCAACTCTGACCCATCCAGAGGTTTCTAGCCTGACTGCTGGTCCAGCAGGACTTCAGACCACAACTACCACATCACCTACCAGAGTATTTCCAATGGTGGGCGATGAAATCAAAGGTTTTGCGCGCAAGGACCTTCTGGGCGAGCTAAGCTTCAACCTGCATCTGTGAGTGGACGCGTCTCTACAGGATTGGGGAGCACACCTCGACACAGAGGTAACCTCAGGGCTGTGGTCTCCAGAAGAAAAGCTACTTCATATCAATCACCGAGGTTAGGCAGTTATCCGAGCCATTAACCACTGGGCCCCTCGACTGTCCAATCATTCATTGAAGTCCAGGACAGCCAACTCATCCAGCTAGCAGGCAATCCAGTTCTAAAACTTCCAGATTGGTCAAACCTTCTCACTTATCCTCACATGAAGCAGCAGCATCAAAATCCGAGTGTCTTTGATCTGCACGCATGGAGCATATCAAGAAGAACTTGATCAGGTGGCGGCTATTCCAGCAGAGCAGAAGTCTTTCGGTCTTTATGCAGATCTACCTGAAGCCTGTATGATGATAAGTGGAAGAGTCTTTAATAATTTGCCAGCAGTAAGGGGATTTCAGCAGATATACAACCTCAGAACCTCAAAGAATCTCAAGACTGGGCTCTTAGCACCCATCAGCTCTGTCATCAACATGGTGAAGGCTCTAAACTCACTCAGAATTCCATTCTATAGACCTCAGCCTCACCAGATTTGATAAAGGTCCCAATACTTCCGTGCATCTTGGCCTCCGTTTGGATTTTATTGCCAAAATAAACAGACGGACAGTTTCATATCCCACTATTATCTTCAATAGAACGAGCATCAGACATCAGAAGTTAAGACGACTCTTCATCCCGCTCATGAGAGATGTCACAGCAGAAGTATCCAAAACAACTACATATCCTTCTGGGTGAGATCGGTGATACTTCCAGCACAGAGATGTAGGCTTAGAACCTCCCTCAGCTTCAAACCCACACAAAGTAAGAGCACTATATGGCAACTGCTCCTTCCCTGCCATCATGGAAGGATGCTTTGAGAATATTTTTCTTTTTATGTTCAATTACTTTTTTTTGAGATTATTTGCGAAGAAAAAATCAATTCATGCCATCCCATCAACACATGTACAGCATGTCAAAAGGGCAGCTTACCAGGCAGGTCATGTGTGTGGTCAGTCATTCTTCCACAGCCTGAACTCCCATCTCCAAGTGAGTGATACAGAAGGAAAGTGGACTGTATGTTCCTACTGGATGACACTACACCAGAATCTTGTCAGGAGTTGGTATCGTGTCAGTACAAAGGGATGTAACAACCGAAGCAAGTGCAAACAGTCCTCACTTACATGCACTGGTGCGAGAGCCAGTGTTCATAACATTGACTCAGCTATGTTTTCAAGATGTTTAAAGAGTATTTTGGGTCAGTATATTTAGAAAAAAATCGTCCCATTATTGTACTGATGGCAGGCCCAAAGCTATAACGGGAGCCAGAAAAGGCAAAATATTATTTGTCTACTGCGCATGCGCAAATTAAAATATTTTGAGTGCCTCCATATCCTAAAATGTTCACTATGCATCAATCTATAAATGTGCAAAGTTTCATGCTTTTATCATTAAATGCTCATTTTATCTGCTTAGCCGCTCCACTATGATGGAACTAACTGTTTTAAAGTCGAATGTACTTACACAGTTGACAACGAATGTCAGTCGAGCATAAAACAGTGCCTTCTTCTGGAGCAACTTGATGTCAGACTCAAGCATAGCATCATCAATCTCTAGCTGCAGCTCCTCGAAGGACTCGATCAGCCGGTCCTGCGCCTTGTAGTACGACCTGGACACCAAGTTAGTGAGTGAGTTTGGTTTTACGCCACTTATATCAATATTCCAGCAATATCACGGGCGGGGGACACCAGAAATGGGCTTCACACATTGTACCCATGTGGGGAATTGAACCTGGGTCTTCAGCATGACGAGCGAACGCTTTAACCACTAGGCTACCCCACCGCCCTGGACACCATGACACGGAGTGAGTGAGTGAATAAGTTTACATGAGTAACAGAATCTATGAAGCAAGAGTGAGTGGGTGTGAGAGTTGCTTGGTTGGTTTGTTGCCTTGTCAATAAGAAAGAACCTTCAAACCTCATGTACATCAATATGATGTACGGACATTGTATGGAAATATACTGTAATATAAAGGGAGATAACTCTTGTCAATACATCATATTACATGTACAGGAAGTATAACTATAAGGGAGATTAACTCCAAAACGGTGTAGAATTAAACAGACAAATGTGAATCTGTTGCATCTTAATGAATGAAAGACTGTTGTATAGAGATGTAAAATAAAAACTTTTGACTTTAGTGACTCTTCCGTGTTTTCTGGGAAAGTTTGATGATTTCAGTACAAACTGATAGAATTACACCATTAGTCATCTTTAACAAGCAATGGCTACAGACAACCAATACTAAACCCAGATCGAATCTCTACTTAATGAAATATATATTTCAGATACATGTAGTACATGATTACATTTTGTCACTTCCCATTTGCGTGTCAATATTGGTATTTTTTCCACGATGGCTTTGAATCGCCTTCCTTGAGCATGTTCAGGAAATTACACCAGTTTTAATCAACAGTCCAGTTTTTCACAAACTTGTGCTATTTACCTGAGGCTCTTGTTGTGGTGCTTGTTTTCGCCACCTTGTTTTTTGGAGGTGAAATGAGAAAGGGGTAGTTTCCATCTTCCTTCATCGTCTGTAAACAAAGGAAGTTCGGGTAAGGTATGGAGGCAACATTAACAGAAATACCTCTTTACACAATGCCATTTATCACAAATGACTCACTAAATAATTGGATTTATTGTAATATTACAAAACACTGTAAACTGTCATTGCTTCTTCAGTCATACCACAAAACACCCATAACATAAGAGTGAGTTGAGTTTTATGCCACACAATTTTCCAGCTATATGGCGGCGGCGGTTTGTAAATATTGAGTCTGGACCAGACAATCCAGTGATCAACAGCATGAACATTAATCTGCGCAATTGGGAACCAACATCTGCACAAATGGGAACCGATGTCATGTGTCAAATAAGTCAGCGAGCCTGACCACCCGATCCCATTAGTCGCCTCTTACGACAAGCATCACATGGGTAACTGAATGCCAATATTCTAACCCGGACCTTCACGGGTAAACAACATAAGAATGTGGTTGATGAACAGTTTAGTTCAAATACTAATAGTATTACTCTATTATGAAAAAAATGCCAGTGCAGTCTATGTACAACCACAAGACTGCCTGACAAGATCATGCCCATTCCTCAAACATTTACTATTGAAGAAGTTTTCGGAGATTATTTCAGGTTGATCCATTCCTAATGCATGGACAGGAGATTAGTTTATTCTTTTAGTGGAAGTCGCGGTGGCTGAGCGGATCAGGTGTCTGACTGTGTGCTGGGGATTAGGTGCCTGACTATGAGGGTGTAGTTTGAATTCCGGAATCCCAACAATCTGTACTTTACTGAGAAAGTGTAACCTCAAATATAACATATGTTACACTTTCTTAATGGCCTTGTGTATTCATATTGTGTATTCTTAGTCTTAAGAAGTTTCGGGCGATATCCTGTAAGATGCCAAACACCTACAATATCAATGCTTCAATGCTGATGTTAAAACGCAAACACAATATCACTGCTTCACCTGATGTTATAACCCCACACAATATCACTGCTTCACCTGATGTCATAACCCCACACAATATCACTGCTTCACCTGATGTTATAACTCCACATATCACTGCTTCATTTCATGTTATAACCTCACATATCATTGCTTCATCTCATGTTATAACCTCACACAATATCACTGCTTCACCTTCATTATAACCCCACAGAATATCACTGCTCCACCTGATGTTATAACCCCCCACACAATATCACCTGATGTTGTAACTTCACCTGATATCACTGCTCCACCTGATGTTATTATAACCCCACACAATATCACTGCTTCACCTGATGTTGTAACCACAATATCACTGCTCCACCTATGTTGTCACACAATATCTTCCACCTGATGTTATAACCCCACACAATATCACTGCTTCACCTGATGTTGTAACCCCACACCTGATGTTATAACCCCAATATCACTGCTTCACCTGATGTTGTAATACCCCACACAATATCACTGCTTTCCTGATGTTGTTAACCCCTCACATATCACTGCTTCACCTCATCTCCACCTGATGTTATAACCCACACAATATCACTGCTTCACCTGATGTTATAACCCCACTCAGAATATCACTGCTCCACCTGATGTTGTAACCACACACAATATCACTGCTTCACCTGATGTTATAACCCCACAGAATATCACTGCTTCACCTGATGTTGTAATACCCCACACAATATCACTGCTTCATTTCTGATGTTATAACCCCACATATCATTGCTTCATCTCATGTTGTAACCCCACACAATATCACTGCTTCACCTGATGTTATAACCCCACAGAATATCACTGCTCCACCTGATGTTGTAACCACACACAATATCACTGCTTCACCTTCATTATAACCCCACAGAATATCACTGCTTCACCTGATGTTGTAATACCCCACACAATATCACTGCTTCATTTCATGTTATAACCTCACATATCATTGCTTCATCTCATGTTATAACCCCACAGAATATCACTGCTTCACCTTCATTATAACCCCACAGAATATCACTGCTTCACCTGATGTTGTAATACCCCACACAATATCACTGCTTCACCTGATGTCATAACCCCACACAATATCACTGCTTCACCTGATGTTATAACTCCACATATCACTGCTTCATTTCATGTTATAACCTCACATATCATTGCTTCATCTCATGTTATAACCTCACAGAATATCACTGCTTCACCTTCATTATAACCCCACAGAATATCACTGCTCCACCTGATGTTGTAATACCCCACACAATATCACTGCTTCATTTCATGTTATAACCTCACATATCATTGCTTCATCTCATGTTATAACCTCACAGAATATCACTGCTTCACCTTCATTATAACCCCACACAATATCACTGCTCCACCTGATGTTGTAATACCCCACACAATATCACTGCTTCACCTGATGTTGTAACCCCACACAATATCACTGCTTCACCTGATGTTATAACCCCACACAATATCAATGCTTCACCTGATGTTATAACCCCACACAATATCACTGCTTCACCTGATGTCATAACCCCACACAATATCACTGCTCCACCTGATGTTGTAACCCCACACAATATCACTGCTTCACCTGATGTTATAACTCCACATATCACTGCTTCACCTGATGTTATAACTCCACATATCACTGCTTCACCTGATGTTATAACCCCACAGAATATCACTGCTTCACCTTCATTATAACCCCACACAATATCACTGCTCCACCTGATGTTGTAACCACACACAATATCACTGCTTCACCTGATGTTATAACCCCACAGAATATCACTGCTCCACCTGATGTTGTAACCACACACAATATCACTGCTCCACCTGATGTTGTAACCCCACACAATATCACTGCTTCACCTGATGTTATAACCCCACAGAATATCACTGCTCCACCTGATGTTGTAACCCCACACAATATCACTGCTCCACCTGATGTTGTAACCCCACACAATATCACTGCTCCACCTGATGTTATAACCCACACAATATCACTGCTCCACCTGATGTTATAACCCCACACAATATCACTGCTCCACCTGATGTTGTAACCCCACACAATATCACTGCTTCACCTGATGTTGTAACCACACACAATATCACTGCTCCACCTGATGTTATAACCCCACACAATATCACTGCTTCACCTGATGTTATAACCCCACACAATATCACTGCTCCACCTGATGTTATAACCCACACAATATCACTGCTTCACCTGATGTTGTAACCACACACAATATCACTGCTTCACCTGATGTTATAACCCACACAATATCACTGCTTCACCTGATGTTGTAACCCCACACAATATCACTGCTTCACCTGATGTTGTAACCCCACACAATATCACTGCTTCACCTGATGTTGTAACCCCACACAATATCACTGCTCCACCTGATGTTATAACCCCACACAATATCACTGCTCCACCTGATGTTATAACCCACACAATATCACTGTTCCACCTGATGTTATAACCCCACACAATATCACTGCTTCACCTGATGTTATAACCCACACAATATCACTGTTCCACCTGATGTTATAACCCCACACAATATCACTGCTCCACCTGATGTTATAACCCACACAATATCACTGTTCCACCTGATGTTATAACCCCACACAATATCACTGCTCCACCTGATGTTATAACCCACACAATATCACTGCTCCACCTGATGTTGTAACCCCACACAATATCACTGCTTCACCTGATGTTGTAACCACACACAATATCACTGCTCCACCTGATGTTATAACCCCACAGAATATCACTGCTTCACCTGATGTTGTAACCCCACACAATACCAGTGCTTCATCTCATGTTATAACCCCACACAATATCACTGCTTCACATGATGTTATAACCCACACAATATCACTGCTTCACCTGATGTTATAACCCCACACAATATCACTGCTTCACCTGATGTTATAACCCCACACAATATCACTGCTCCACCTGATGTTATAACCCCACACAATATCACTGCTCCACCTGATGTTATAACCCACACAATATCACTGCTTCATCTGTTACAGCCCCACACAATATCACTGCTCCACCTGATGTTGTAACCCCACACAATATCACTGCTTCACCTGATGTTATAACCCACACAATATCACTGCTTCACCTGATGTTATAACCCCACACAATACCAGTGCTTCATCTCATGTTATAACCCCACACAATATCACTGCTTCACATGATGTTATAACCCACACAATATCACTGCTTCACCTGATGTTATAACCCCACACAATATCACTGTTCCACCTGATGTTGTAACCCCACACAATATCACTGCTCCACCTGATGTTATAACCCCACACAATATCACTGCTTTATCTCATGTTAGAACACCACACAATATCACTGTACATTTTACACGTGCAAGGAGATATGAGTCCGTGTTCAATATATACATAGGGAGAACACGGAACTAATACAGTCCAACGGGTGGGTTATAATGGGTTTATTGCACCAGTCACACAATATCACTGCTTCAGCTGATGTTATATCCCCACACAATATCACTGTCTCAGCTCTGATGTTATAACATGTGTAACACAATATCACAGCTTCCATCATATTATCGGAGAACATCCACAATGCCCAGGGGCGGATACAGCTTTTTGAGAAAGGGTGGGTGCACACTATTGAGTAAAGGAGGGATGCACACTTTATTTTCCCCCCAAGTTTCAATGGTCATTAAATAAACTTTCAGGGCAAAAGTGGGGGGGCGCACCCCTGTACCCGAATCTGGATCCGCCTATGATGCCATTATGTCTACTGCAATACTACAAACATCCCCAATACCAGTGTATAAAAATAAGGCCCGTCCGACAGCCCGAAACGGGGTAGATTTCTGCCGGACGGATAATTTTACAGCTAACGTGGTAATATTTCAGATAGCGTGTCCACTAGCACTGTCTATTTAGTATTTAAGAAGGACTGGTTAAATCTCATCTGGGCTGGTCAGTTTTTGAAGTTACCAGCCCAGATGTCTGGCTGGGTTTTTGGCTTATTTAATACACTGCCAATACCATTGCATCTCTTGTAATACCTCACATTACCTAGCCTTGCTTAGACAACGCTGTACTGATTGCTAAGCCAATTGATGTACAGTAATCGTATCCTTTAACATGTTTAAAAAGATAAGTCCAGATTAGCATACACTGTAGTCTGTGGGAACAATGTGGTTTTTTAATTATATTTTTTGGGAAATTATCATTTGAAGTATTATTTATTACCTCACATGACGTGAGCAATTCTACACATCACCTAACATGCCAGTGTTTCATCTATCACAAAGAACAATCGTGACAACATCATTCCTCCAACTAAAATACACACTGAGTACATTCACAATATCAACCATTAAGAATTGCAAACCACCAATGCTTCAAAAACTTTGGCCTTGCATTAAACTGACACACCATGTTTTTTCAAATATATCAATGTAATACTAATTTAAATGAAAAATACATTTCAATGACTAACAAAAATCAGTCAATACAAACACATGACAGATTTACCGTGACACCCTGCAGAGCAAATGAACTTGAGACTCACTCGACCGTAACTTATCATATGTACGAGGTGTCCTCCCATTTGTAAAAACTCCCAGTTGTGAAGACACATTAAATAATGGTTCAGTGCACATAGGTGGTGTTTCCACGAAGTTACCTACACAAAGTGTTTAATTATTAAAGACATTTACCTGAGTATATTAATCAATTCATCTTATAAAGTTTCATTAAGTTATCTCCACAATATTCAGTCACTAAGCAAATCAGTAATTAGCTAGGGTGAATCCATTCCATCAGACAGGAGATTAATCGTATATCAGGTAACAACAGCTTGACCACTGCTTGAGAAGCGGCCCCGGAGAGCACACGCCCAAGTGGACCGAGCACCTGTTGCACGCGCTGAGGCCTGCAGACGAGAGCGACGCATTGTTTACATCAAGCCATTGGTTTCTTGCACTGCTCGGCTCGGGACAAGGTCATACGGGCTTTATTTGTATAACTTGTTGCCAAGGTCCACCCTTCTATTTCCTACCTGATCCTTGAGATGCTATTCCCCTCCGTATCGCCCCAGTGCTGACTCGTTAGCAGTAATGGCTCCATGCAAGTCAGTGTTTACGTTCATGCTCGCCACTCCGAGTCGTCTCTATACCGTGCTGCAACAGCTGAGTGCTGGTCGGTATAAACACGGTCATCTACTTTTTTTTTATCCCTCGTCAGGGCAGGTGAGTTTTACAATGGGGCCCTGTGGTGGATAATTTAAACATCCGTGACAAGGGAAAATAGCTCACGTTGATGTTATTGGCATGTATGATATTTATTGTATTGTGGTATACACATTACTTATCCATGTCATGGGCATCACGAGACCTGCAGTGAGAATATCCACGGTGTCCCATATGATTGTATAGGTGAATATTTAATAGTGAGTGAGTGAGTGAGTTGAGTTTCACGCCGCACTCAGCAATATTCCAGCTATATGGCAGCGGTCTGTAAATAATCGAGTCTGGACCAGACAACCCAGTGATCAATAGCATGAGCATCGATCTGCGCATTTGGGAACCGATGACATGTGTCAACCAAGTCAGCGACCCTGACCCGTTAGTCGCCTTTTGTGGCAAGCATGGGTTGCTGAAGACCTATTCTACCCCGGATCTTCACGGGTCGAATATTTAATAGAAAGTATGTATGATGGGTAGTGATGGTTGTTCGAAAATTTATCACAATTGACGTTTGATACAAATTACCAACTAACATCAGACCTCCATGTTGTGATTCGCGTTAGTAAGTGATGGAATGTTTTTCCTGACGTCCGTCTGTGACCCTTCCCCCACCGCCAATATATATATGAACCTATGTTATTGGCCTTCAACAATACGGCTGACGGAACACTGTGATATTGGGTCCCAGTTCAGTACACGTATATATGTTTGTTTTAGAATAACGATTAATATGGATGATATGTGATATGTGACCACACTTTAAATTGCAGCTGGTCCCGAGCTATTTAGGCTCGCTCACCGATCCCAATATGAGGACCCTGCCTCGAAATAGATATTACGCGTTTATCTCACAACGAGCGATATATGCTTTGAAAAAACTCAGTGAAGGACACAGGAGTTACATAAACAATATCGACAGACATAAGTGAAGTTAGGTTTCCTACACCATATAAACTCCATATGTATATTCTGATCGCAGTGGCGAATTAATATATGGTGCAACGCTCACAAGTAACGCCATCCGGCTACATCTTTCCCCTTATGTCCAGTGTGACCTTCCTCGAGTGAGTATAGTTTTACGCCGCTTTTAGCAATATTCCAGTAATATCACACACTGAACCCATGTCGGAAATCGAAACCGGGACTTCGGCGTGACGAGCGAATGCTTTAACCACTAGGCTCACGCTCTCGGCCACACCCACACACCCGTGTCCAGAATACATTCTCCAGGGAGAAAGGCGGGGATGCAAATGTCAAACATTTATTAAAGACTCTAAGACTAGTTCAGTGAGGTAAATGACGGGCCTGAAATTCGACCTCACACATGTCTGACTTGTTTGTCAAATGGGATGAGTGGACCGACTCCTTGACTTAGATGGATGGCCTATCTTAACGCCAGTACAGCATGGCGTGTATAGTAGAGACTGGGCAATTTACACGCCGCTGTAAAAAGGTTGCCGATTCCGATTGTAAAATACTACCCCAAAAACTTTAAAGGCGCATATTCAGTCGAGATTTGCAGGGAAAGGGGGTCTCACAAAGTACTGAAAAGACACTTAGACTATAAGAGAATCATGTCTCAACGTATTTATTGAAGTAAAACGTCTATAGTTTATAAACATGTATCAAATATTTGCCGAAACAACTTTGTCAATAATTTTGGGGAATACCTTGTGTATTCTTGTCCCAATCGCGATGTCATGATGTTCAATGCCGACTAAATATATAGGTGGAATATATAGTGAGTTTAGCTACATGGCGGCGGTCTGTAAATAATCGAGTCTGGACCAGACAATCTAGTGATCAACAGCATGAGCATCGATCTACGCAATTGGGACACGATGACATGGGTCAACCAAGTCAGCGAGCCTGACCACCCGATCGCCTTTCCGAAACGGCCAGTGGAACCTGAACCACTGACCTCGTAATATATACTAGCCACATAAAGAAACTGTGCACACACAACATTCCTTCAGAATTGGAATACAACACAGAAAAGACGAAATGATGTAGACACATTAGAAGCTGAAGTATTGGGCCACAACAACATGTCAAAAGAACATGAACAATATCCGTAACGATGACGTCAGAAGTTCAAACTTGAGTAGGGGGTCACATGTCGGAGTCACAAAGTTATTAAAGGGTTTGACCATCATGCGTGTGAAGCACAGCAATGCATCGTCGACGCATAGAGGCTACTAAATGAGCATTGAAGGCCTGGGGAATGGTTTGGGACGTGGTCACTGCCGTCTGGAACCTCTGTCTGAGATGAGTCACCCGAATCCATCTGTCCTGTCTTGGCGTCGTTACTCGGGGACGCCCAGAACGTGGGTGGTTGTCGACGTCATTACTGTTTCCATAACGCCTGACCAATGCAAATATCGTGTTACGATGGCATTGGAAATGTGCTGCCACCTGTTGTTGGCTCATGCTTGCTCATGCCTGCTCGAACCATTCCAATGGTTTCATGACGTTGAGCAGATGTTAATCTTGGAATGATGTGCATGTGACTTCTCATGTGAATTTGTGAACGTTTGAATGACCAAAGATCAAGCTTTCGACAGTGACAGCAATTTCTGAGTTTCACATGTTGTGTGCAGCTGCACAGGCTGCACGTGCAGTAACACATTGTAAGTCCACAGGCCTCCATCAATGACGGAACGTCGCCTGGCACCTGCATGAGCGTTTGATTGTCTCTAATACTTGCTATGTTCACACCTTTATTTATGTATAAAGACGCTGTCTGCCTATCTTTATATTTTCTGTGTGCACAGTTTCTTTATGTGGCCAGTATACTTGTATGCGAGGTCACGGCCATAGAGACGGGACATGAGAGGTCAGGTGGACTGCAGTTTAACGTGGTGTTACAAAATATTTGTGTTTTTCCATTCAGGGTGGCAAGCGGGGAGGGGGAATGGGGATGGGTTGAAATTGGGACTGTTTTCTTTATGTTATCAGCAACATTTCAGTTACATGGCTGCGGTCTGTAAATAATGGAGTCTGGACCAAACCATTCTCTTCCCACAGAGGTTACTTGTCATATATCTTCCTACGGGCCTCTGTTCTAATACGGCCATATTTCCCGGTTCTCGTAAAATCCCCTAGCGGCAAAAGATCGCAACACGAATTATCTCCCTTCTTTCTATCCAATCAGAACACGTGTTACATCGACTTAGATTCAACTTGACTAACACAAGCAAATGTGGGGCCACAAATATCCTCCATCTACCGGGACTTGTGTTGATGTTACACACAAGACGTTTAATGGCTAGCTTGTCCGTTGTCAACGAGGGCGATGGAGACGCCACTGATCCGCCATAACATGACTGAGTTCTGTCTAGAAGAAACGTTTGCGCATCGCGCAGGGGAAGAAGTTTAGTTTTCTCGAAGCATACGGAAATTACCGAGGCCTTGCGAATGATCACTTTTGAAACAACGTCGCTGATTGCACAACTAAATCTGATTGCCTCCAATCACGAGTCTTGAACGCTCACACCATGAAAGGGCCGTATTAGAACAGAGGTTACGTAGGAAGATATGACAGGAGTAACCCCCTGTGGGAAGAGAATGGGACCAAACAGGCCAATGATCAACACCATGCGCGATTGGGAACCGATGACATGTGTCAACCAAGTCAGCGAGCCTGACCACCCGATCCTGTTAGTCGCCTAGCTCTTACGACAGGCATCGGTGACTGAAGATCAATTCGAACTCGGATCTTCACTGGTATTGCTGCTGTTAAAAGAAATAATCCCCAATACGTATAGTGCTTGGCGTTGTATTAAATGCAGGAATTAACATTGCCGTGTGTATTTGTCTCGTATATAGAGCCCGGCGATCTAAAACATACCCAATAATATAACGGGATGAATTTTGACGCAATGATCGGTAAATTACAATAGATTATTTCACCAAGAGAAATATATCCTAGCATTGTGTAATTGTAATTACAGGTTTTGTTCTATAAATGTAAAATATGTATAATCAACACGAAGGTTATATATATATATATACTGAACAGCAAAAGAAACGCAAGTTTCGAAAAAATGAAATCTCACAGTAGTAAGTGTTCATGTTTATGAAACGTTCATGGCAAAGTGACGTAATGATCCCAGGTGAGATGATGTCATGCAATTTGACGTCCATACGAAACTTTCGCACAAACACACCCACAGTGCAGCAAAACCATAATTTTAGCTCCTGCATCGACGATTCTGGATACCTTTATAAAGGTTTGTGTCAAAAAACAGTTTGGTATTGACGCTAGGAGGTGTACACGCCACACAAACGATGCCTAGACTAACGACTGAGCAGAGGGGAATGGCCATTGGAAAGTTGCACGGAGGTAGCTCTGCAACCGCTGTAGCTAACAATTGGGCTGTCAACTTACCACCATGACACGACTTGCTCAACGTCAACAGCAAACCGGGGTTGCTGCTGATCGTCCCCGTACCGGACGGTCACGAATGACAACTCCTGCGCAAAATCGATTCATCCGGGTCACTCATGCCAGGAACCGAACTCAAGCAGCAACAGTAACAGCAACCTTAGTTCATGGGTCAAGGGGAGCAGTGTCCTGCGATACGATGAAGCATCGTCTTCGCACTGCTGAAATCCACTGCCGACGGCCATATGTGGGACCAATTTTGACACGTCAACAACGCCAGCGACGTTTACAGCCCTCACACAGCAAGAGTGTCGATGGATTATCTGACTCAGAACAACATTAATGTTCTCCCATGGCCGTCTTTTTCCCAGGATATGGCTCCCATTGAAAACTCTGGGACGAAATTAGACGGATGATTGGTGCAGGTAGACAGCCACTCACGCTGCACAGTTGGAACAGAGATTGGTGTTTGAGTGGAAACACTTGCCCCGGGCATTCTTTCAGACCCTCGTGAATTCAATGAGACGATGTTGCACGGCCTGTGCTACTAAAGAGACTGTCACTTTTCACATTTGACGGAATGTGATCAATTTGAACTTATTGCAATTCAATGTCAACAGCAACTTTCAGCTGTTAATTTGACAGTGTTTTCTATAGACTAAATGATTAGACATAATTTTGGCGGTCTTCTATTAAAAAAACTTGTTTTTTTTGCTGTTCAGTATATATACGGACCCTAACGAACATGGTAAGCGGAAGTTGTACGCCCATGGAAGGAGGTGAAATAAACATGCTAGTTTGTTGACAACTTGATCGTCCAGCTACAATAAATATAACATTTAGCGATCCAGAAATTATATATGTATCCATGTTCTGTCAACTACACTTCATTTCGAGACGCGAGTAGACACTATATGTGAATAATGCAGACAGAAGTTATAATTATCGGTAACTGGGGGGTTGTCTTGGCCGCGATTAGATCCCATTGAGGGGGTGAGCTTATGTACGAAACATACCAATTTAATACTTATATTAAGGGTCAAGTTAGGATGATTTGTAAATGCCACTTGCCACGGGTCAAGTTAAAATGCATTTTTCACCTGCCCGACATATACCTACTGTACCCGGGAGTCGGGCAATCATATTTTTTTACCCCTGAATGAGAAACACACGGGGAAATACGGATGGCCTCAGAATGTTTAACATGACACTTACCGTCGTAAATGCTGCTGTTAGAGGGCGCTACCTCAGTAACCCGGATGACAACGCCTGCACTGTCAATTTCTCTTCCGGCAATCCTTCCCAGTAGGAAGCTCTCTTCAACTTGTTCCGTTTCCTGTAAACAAACACACATGGACAAATTAATAACGGTATGAAGCTTTAAAGGAGTCTTGGTTCACAAAAATTGCCGGTCCTTGCAAAGCTGATTCTCGTCCTTCAAACCACATGGGTTCGAATCACTGTTTGGACAATAATTTTTGAAAATAAAAATGTAGACTTTTGCAGTCGTATATTGTTTTTATATGTTATTTTCAAAATCTTTGATGTCAAACTTGTCAAATAAAAAACTAAAACAGTAAACAGGACTTTTTTAACCAAGGACTTTCTTTTATATAATCAAGCAGAGCACCTCCTTTAAGATTCCTGTAAGGGCTATTCGTTATCTGGGGTTCAAAGTCACTGTCGTATTTTAACAATAATTCAAACATAATAACGTGTGTCATCCTGAGGGCCTGAATTGAAATTTATAACACTCAAGGTGAATTTTCTCCACGACCAAGCTTTGAATGAGGGTTCTATGTCTAACATAATATCAAGATATACCATAAAACGCAACAAGATGGCGTCCCCCACGAACAGCGCCTGGTTTTGTTTTCGATCAACGCTCTTCATTCAAAAAACACATTAAAAAACTGATAAAACAATGAAGGGAGGAGGGGACAACCGCGTCTCAACCCTGCGTTAGATATCAAGACATTTTGTATGGTGAATAGCAACACACATAACGTGGAAATACATACTGAGTATGCAATGAAATTATAATCTGTCCTGGCAACGCCGCAACAAGTGTTCAGAGGACATACATATAAATACCCCACATAAATGTCACATCCTAGAACATCGCGACATTTGACACTCAACATTCAACGTTAAAACTTGCCAGCCAAGCATAACTTCCAACTTTAAGTATGGTCAGGTGAACACAGTCCTACTTTCTGGACAACCGCCTTCTCACGCAAACTAGCTGAGATTCCCGAGATCACACTCGCTGGTTATCTGTGGCCGCCTTATCAAACAATGTTGTCACTTACGGCAGTGTCACCTGTGTCCGTCAACTCCATGACTCGACTCCGTCGTGACACACGAGGGGCTTGTCTGTCCTTGTGAGAAACTCCGGATATGTCGTGAAAGGTCAGTTTGGGGTTTATAGCAGAAATATTTTTTCAAAAAGATATCACAAGTCGAGACAAAAATAAATACAGGTCACCATAGGGTTATCAAGACACAGTGAAAAATATTTGTATTGACTTGACTCACTGTCATCTGCCACAGATGTTTTTTTGTCGTATCTCATTAATTCCAAATGTCACACAGACTATACAGTCGAACCCTGTTTATCTGCAAAACTGCGCTTCTTCGTGTATTGTCCGGATAAACGAATTTCCAGACATCCGAATCACTTCGAAGATTCTTCGGAGAGGCAAATAAGCCAACACCGCCATTGTGTAATGACAGTTTTGACCGACTGACTGAGTTTGGTTTTACGCCGCTTTTAGAAATATTCCAGCAACATCACGGCGGGCGACACCAGAAATGGGCTTCACACATTGTACCCATGTGGGGATTCAAACCCGGGTCTTTGGCGTGACGAGCCAACGCTTTTACCATCAGGCTACCTCACCGCCCCTATTGTGTAATGCATGAAAGTCTTTGTGTATTATGCTGTCAAAAACTATGTCTTGTTCTTCAGTGATTTCATATGAAGGAAAGTGGGATAAACATTGCAGGGCTCGATTTTAGAAAATGAAATGACTGTTATAAATCTTGGTGATTTGGTCGAAAATTCCTGGCTTCGCCAAAAATGTGGACAATATCGACTGAAATTTTGAATAAGATATCAAAGGGTTACATAAATAGATCCATAAATACGATTAGTATTTTTGTGTGATCTGAATAAAAACTTGATGACATGAGTGAATTACTAAAAATCACATGGAACCCAACGTTGCGGGATGATGAATTGCAAAACAAACATCGACAAGTGTGGTTGTTTGGTACTGATTATTTCCACTGATATATTGACGAAACGAAATATTGGCGACATAGAGCGTCATTTAGCCGTAAATGACGCTCTATGTCGCCAATATTTCGTTTCTCGTATAAATCGCCCGGTATGCGAGGTTTCCGGTTATTGGGGGCTCGGATTGGCAGGGTTCCACTATATAAAGATAAGTATATGATGTAACTCCATATGAAAGTCACTGACCTAACATAGATACAGAAGCGAATAAATGAATAAATTTGAAATTTAATGCGAATACATAAGTCAGTACAATACGCTAATGTCCGTCCTGTTCCTACAGTGACAGAGATTTGGATCTAATTTACACACAGACAACTCTCACCCACCATACACGTGGTACCTGATCAGAATGAATGTCGTCGTTGTCCATGCCGCGGTAGCAGTGCTGTCTCCATTCACACAGTGGAACGATCACACATTTTTCAATGAGACACTAACCTTGTCAGCCTATCTAAGTGTTGATATCTAGGTCAGAGGAACACTGTTGTATATCTTGTGTGATGAAGACATAACGAGTGAGTGAGAACGATTTTACACTGCTTTGAGCAATATCCTAGCAATATCACGGCGGGGACACCATAAATACGCTTCACACATTGTACCCGTGTCAGAATCGAACAAAATTCTTCGGCGTGAGGAGCGAACGTTTTAACCACAGACTAAGCCATCGATTTTACACCGCTGTGAGCAATATCCTAGCAATATCACGGCGGGGGACATTTAAAATAGGCTTCACACATACCCATGTGGGAATCGAACCTGATTCTTCAGCGCGAGGAGCGAACGTTTTAACCACAGACTAAGCCATCGCTCCTGATGGTGTCCAGGAAACTTAGGTCCATTCGCTTGATTATTTCATTTGCTTATTAATGGTATTATTGTTTGCCGCTTTTGTGTGTATATTATTCTCTCGTCCCCCGTTATTAATAGCGACCCATCAAGAAGGACTGACTGAGTTTGGATTTACGCCGCTTTTAGCAATTTTCCAGCAACATCACGGCGGGGGACACCAGAAATGGGCTTCACACATTGTACCCATGTGGAGATTCGAACCCGGTTCTTCGGCGTGACGAGCCAACGCTTTAACCATTAGGCTACCCCACCGCCCCCCATCAAGAAGGATATGGTGCCACCAAATCCAGAGTCATGCTGGAACACAACAGAACCCAGGGACAGGGTTCATCTTCATGAGGCAGCAGTCTCTACATACCTCTTTAAATTAGATTAGTATTATTTCCGAAGCTCCACTTAACCTCTATAATAGCTTACAAATAAGTCTTTGATTTTGACGAGGCTAGTTTTGCTATTGGCGAACATCTATTTTTTTTTTATAGAGGCAAAAGTGTCCACAAGCCAAAATCGAAGGTGCGTGAAAAACGATGCTTGGATATTGCTAGCATCTTTCGAAGCAATAGTGTCCCTCTGCCCTTTTCACAGGACAGAAACGAAATATATTTAATCTATGAAATCTTTTAAATCTGCGGAATATATTTTTATGCATTGTGCCAACAAAGATAGGGTTCTCAATGATGCTGATAATTTATCCGCACCAAAAGGCTAATTCACATAGCATGCGTGTAAATGACGCTTCAACTTCAGCAAGTTCAAAGAAGGGTGTTGACCAATATTCAAGACACAAAATCACCAGGTTGCATACTCGATCCACGGAGATGGCTCCTGACTTTTAAGAGATGAGTGAGTTTGTTTTTCCAGCAATATCACGGCTGGGAACACCAGAAATCGGCTTCACACATTATACCCATGTGGAGAATCGAACCCGTGGCTTTAGAGTTACGAGAGGACGCTTTAACCACTAGGCTACCCCACCGCCCCTTTTAGAGATGAACATCATGGTATGTTTCATTTGACTTGGAATAACTCTTCTCAAAATTACACTTCCATCCATACATCAAGCACAGCCTCCGCATCAAACCGTTTACCATAGACACTATGTAATCTCTCATTGTCCATTCCAATTCTACCTGTCTACTTCCTGTTATAGAGGAGTACCTCCTTCCCTTCCCGTACCGCTCTTTTCAGGTACTTGTCGTGTTTATCGCAGCCTTGGTCGTGTTCTACTTCGTAACCTACTTACCTAGCTGTCTGTCACACAGACACACACAATCTCTGCACCCACCTACCTCTTTTCAAAATCCTGGAATCCACCCTGCAAATACTGACGTCACACAAAGAATCATTCATGCTGGTTATCAAAAGGATCTTTTACTGACCTTGGTCCGGGCTTGTCCACTACCTCGGTGTAATGCACATTGGTTTAGGTTTCTCCACTTCCTCAATGTAATCCATAAATCTCAATATAATAAATCACCACAAAATGCAATTTTTTTCGTCGTTATCAGAACAGGTCCACCTGACCTAAAGTGTGCTCGAACAGAACATCCGGGTCGTTTACACGAAAATATCGCAGGAATCATGTACATGAACACGTGACCTCACTATGGTCTAATTTGAGCCACAGGGAAAGATGGAAGCTTGCGTCAAAGTCTGAGACAATGAAAACACAACTAAAGGCATTTTAATACAACCCATCCACGTATTGCTTCAGGGGCGTAGGAACGGTTTTCAGTGTGTGTGCCGTGTGTGGGGGGGGCTAATTTATGACAATATGTTTTCGTCTGAAAAGTGGGGGCTAAACCACCCCTCCCCTGTTCCTACCCCTGTACTTTTTTATCCGTAGATTTCCCGTTTTTTTCGATCTCGCCCTCCCACCCCCACCTTACGTGTGTTCATCCTTAATGTGGTATTGGCCAGAAAATTATAAAAAAACCCAGAAAACTTCAATCCAATTGTTGATATGAATTATTACCAAGGCTTTGTGAAATGTTTACCTGAATAAATTAAACTGGGGCAGGGCTACAGATAACTTTTTTGGTCATTGAATTATGTACTCGCTTGTGTTCATCTCAATTGGGTATCCTAATTTTCCTTTGAGTTACCAAATAAATTGTACCCACCTCACTCAAACTCATTTGGGTATTTTGCCATTTCCATTAATTGTAAAAATATAATAAAGGTTAAATGTTGGTTTACGTTGGTTTATTTATATTTGATCTGTAATATGAGAAACAATAAAACATTGCAAGTTGCCAAGTTCATGTGTTGAAATAGAACCTCTCAATATACCACAGTTATTTTATCTTTCCACCGGTTCGCAAGCTAAGATTTGACATTTTTGTGTGTACGCATGTAAGATCAAATTTATTGAGTATTTACAAAAAATTCAAGGGTACCTGTACGCAATAGACTTAATAGGAATTGAGTTTTCACATAAATATTTGTGTAATTTACGCAGATACGCAGCTTATCTGTACCTCTACTGATGTCCGATATGGAGATGATAAATAACATCATATCACTGTTCGCCATTCCCTAGCCTGGCTGCAAGGTTGTACTGAAGAAGAAGCCCATTGATGTATGTTAATTCTACCCTTTTAAAAGGCAAGTCTAGATAAGCGGGCAGTACAAGGACGCCAGTCTGTTGTAGGAATATTTATATTTTATATATTAATTATTATCCCAGAGACTTGTGCAAGTCTAGCCGTTCCCCGGCAGGATCCATACAGTTTGTATCCCTCCAGGTCCCCGTTCCACAAAACGATGTGAGGTGATTGGGGGGTATCGGTCCGGGAAAGCGAAATTTCAATATTCTCTATTCCCGGTAAAGCGAAAACAAAAGTTGTGCTGGAAGTGCCGCGAAAGCGAATTGCTATGAAAACATCGGATTAACGTACTTCAGATTAGCGCGACCTGTGAGCCGCTTTACTGAGATGAAATTTCAGTTGTTCCAGCACTTGATCTATGACAAGTTTAAGCATCGGTGTAGGACAAGACGTTAAAATATGGTACTTGTTGGTCCCTGCCTGGCGCTCGGCATTAATGGGTACAACAAGGACTGGTCGGCTCGGAGTCAGTATAATGTGTCTGAGTAGGGTATTCATGCTCACTGCGGCATGGTATCTCAGTGGGCTAGCACTATAAAACCAGCTTAAGTCTGGGCTAGTACAAGCAGCCGCACATACACATACACACGCATGCATGTCGCCATATGAGCGAAATATTCTCAAGCACGACGTTAAACCCAATTTCACCTCACCTCCACCAGAAGTAAATGAAGTGTTGGTAAATTTGTCAGTTGTCTCCCATAGCTGTCAACCTACAACTGTCTGATTGGTCTTCAATGACCCATGTTTGTCGTAAAGGGTCGACTAACAGGATCGGGTGGTCAGGCTCGCTGACTTGGTTGACACATGTCGTCGTATCCCAATTACGCATGATGTTGATCATTGGACTGTTTGGTCCAGACTCCATTATTTACAGATCGCAGCCATATAACTGAAATGTTGCTGATAACAAACAGAAAACAGTCCTAATTTCAACCCATCCCCATTCCCCTCTCCGCTTGCCACCCTGAATGGAAAAACACAAATATTTTTAACACCATGTTAAACTGCATTCCACCTGACCTGTCGTGTCCAGTCTCTATGGCCGTGACCTCGCATACAAGTATATTACGAGGTCAGTGGTTCAGGCTCCACTGGCCGTTACAGAAAGGTTTCCGTGTTGTCAATATTGACAAGCAGATCAAGGTTGTCTTCGTTATTTGATTGATCATAAACCGGCTTTTATAACTATTTGAATCGTAACGAACAATACCAGGGGGTGATTTGAGTCAGCGTAGCTTTGATCATTGTTACAGTTATGTCACGGAGTATTGGCTTGATATTGGGAGAAAGTCTCAGACGATGTAGACTTATTGGTATGGTACTAACAAACCCGGGACATAATCAAACTGAAGTGGTCAAAATTATCTTGCTTTAGTCAACGAACCACGGTGCTTTTTTGGCCACTGGGACACACACAAACAGTGAGTGAACAGAGGCGTAGCTACCATTATAAACAAAGCCCGGGCTTACACATGATTGTTGCTAAAAAGGTTGGGCAAGCTCTAAATACTATCTATAAAGCACTGCAACCTATCGGGCTTACACAAAAACATTGGCTTGCTACGCGCCTGGTGAACTGAGTATAGTTTTAGGCCGCTTTTAGCAAGTGACGTCATCCGGCTTATGTCTTTCCACTAATACCCAGTGTGACCTTCCACAAGTGAGTGAGTTTTGTGTAAATGAATACCTGAGTGAGTTTATTTTTACGCCACTTTTAGCAATATTCCAGCAATATCACTGATGGGCTTCACACCATGTGGGGAATGGAATCGTCCGCGTGAAGCGCGAACGCTTTAAACCACTTGGCGACATCATCGCCCCAACAATGAACGGAGATTTTGGGGGTGTCTCCTATTCGAGGTGGAACGGTTCGACTAAATCTGACGGTTGATGATGATTATTAATATTATTTTGTTTTACAGTTTAAAATAAAATGCTCAGAGAGAGGTTGGGTGTTGTTGGCCCAGTCAGTCTGGTTAGGGTTATCATCAGGCCCCTTGGCCCCTTTACATGCCCCTTGGCCCTTTTACAGCCTACCATGAACATTACAGAGAATACATACACTCGACAGCCTTCTGCATCACCCTGATCCCAGAGTGTCACCAGGGCCCTGTTCCTCAAAGCGATCGTAGCGCTACGACAGTCGTAAGTCTATGTTAAAGTATGGGAGTTACGATCATCTTAGGGTTACGATCGCTTTGAGGAACGGGGCCCAGGGCTGAGCTGCCGGTGGAGAACCCGTGCTCACTCCTGATCTGCATCTGGACCCCGTTCCTCAAAGCGATCGTAGCGCTACGACAGTCGTAAGTCTATGCTAAAGTATGGGAGTTACGATCATCTTAGCGCTACGATTGCTTTGAGGAACGGGGAAGGAGTGCAGGAGGCTTTGCGCACCAAGCGCACTGAGATCAATGTGGACCCTAATGACAGTGTACATGTGAGATGCACCCGTGATATTTCAAAACGAGGTCCTAAATAATATTTATAATGCTTCACCTGACAACATAATTAGTTGACTGGTTTTATCAAAATGGACAGTATCAGGTTTATATTCAGGAATGTTCTCAGGCTGTATATTGGCCTGTTCAAAAGGCATGTTAAACTATCATTTTCCAAGGCGCCCTGAACGGCAGTAGAAACCACGAGCCATCGTGTTGTTTAAGATATGTTGTTTGTGCCAAAGAAGGTTGGTTGTTGTTTAACGCCGCACTCAGCTGTATTCCAGCTATAGTGGTACCAAAGGAGGACCTCCACTGACAGGTGTTGAATAGTCTCAGCGAATTCATTACATAGACAACAGCTCAGACTTCAACATTCTCTCTTTTTGGCGATTGTGAAGTCTGAAGTGACTGGTCCTTGAGAGCAAAAAGAAAGCCCTCTATTTCACTTTTAAGACGGGACGACTACCATCTTTTTGTTTTGCTGTTCTGATCTGTATGCATATACATACACAATGCAGTGGTCCACTCCCCGCGATTAAATTACTCTTTAAATGACCGACTTTCGGCTGACTTGGTGAATGGCTTTCTTCTGGAAATATATACGCACAATATAAGTTGCAATATTCTTGAACGCAAGCATTACACCTTACCTCACCTTACTTGTTCTTTGCCTGAAATAGACTCTTCCCACACGGACTTGCAGGGCTCGATTTAGTGATTTGTTACTTGCACTGATACTAGCCAATATTACAAAGTGCAACGTAGTTATTATTCTAACTTGCACCAGGTGCAGGTCAATTTTATAGTGGGTAAACTTCTGAATAAAACATCTAAATAACTCAATAGCATATTTCTTTCATTACATTTCTTTCATTTCACCATAAAATCAATGCGACTGGAATTTGGCTGGTGCAACTAGGTTTTTATCTTAGGTTGCACCTGGTGCAAGTAGGTTAACATCTCTTAATTCGAGCCCTGACTTACAAAACCAACGATTGCGTGATAAATATCGAATTGAGTCTGTACGTATTTTCAACAATACCTTTGTGTGCCGATGGAAGGTGTTCCCCACACTGAGGCTCCGTCCACGCTTATGGCCTCTTTGTGTGACGCCAGTCACCCATGCCCGGCCCTCTGAAGCAGGAACAACCTCTCTGTGGGGCAGGGATCCGTGTGGGGGTGGGGTAAACGCAGGGTTCAGGCTACCTGTTAGTGTCGTAGTCGTGTAGACCCCGGGACTAGCCTAAGATAATGGTAAAGAGATGAGTGAGTACGAGTTTACGATGATTTTAGCAACATTCCAGCAATATCACGGCGGGTGACACCAGAAATGGGCTTAACGCATTGCACTCATGTATAGAATCGAACCCAGGTCTACGGCGTGACGACCGAACGCTTTCACCACTAGGCTACCTCACCGCCCCATTAAGAGATGAGAAAGAAATAATGATACTGTAAATTTAATATATACTGACCGGCAAAAGAAAATATACGCTTATGTTTGATCTGGCAAACGATGAAACAACCAAGAATATTTTTTCCGGGGGTTGCGTATTTGTTACGGGTATCGAAGTTTTGTTTTGGACGTGAAATTTGGAGTGCTGTCAGCGAAAATATCAGGTAGGTATAAAGGTGTTTGGCACGAGTAACAGGTTTGCGCTCGATTGAAACACGACTAACTTATCAATGAATTTTAATCAGAAAAGTAGTTCGCCATAATCTGACCCTAGGTCATCACCACAGAATAGCCAATGACGGACTTTTAGTAATCAATCTCACGCATATGTTTGATACCAATTTCCTCACATGGGTTTCTCACCTACGGGTGTGTAAGAAATTGGCATAAACGGATATAACGTTATACAGAAATGTGGCGATTCTCTACTCGTACCTCCTGGGTTATATCCACTTCGGCTGATGCTTTGTTCCCCATCTGTGAATACTGATGCCCCATACATTAACACTTTCTTTATATACGGCAGATTAGTATGTCGACACACGTCGCCAACAGTATTCAAAGGCACGACCAAGTGAAGTATTTTAGGAACACCCCTCCTGCAATAGACAAGTTTTTATGCCTGAGACGAGGTTAAGATGATAAGGATTATTTTTTGATTGTGAAAAGCCAAGTTTCTATGTCCCTCTTGATCGTATAAAACAACCGTGTAGACCCGGGTTAGGTTTAATCTTCAGAAATTTATGCATGTCTTAAGAGGCGACTGACGGGATCGGGTGGTCAGGCTCGCTGACTTGGTTAACACATGTCATCGTATCCCAAGTGCGAAGATCGCGATGCTTATATTATAATGTTAATCACTGGATTGTCTGGTCCAGATGCGAGTATATACATACATCTGCAATACAGCTGGAACTATTGTGTGCAGCGTTAAACAATAAAAATAATAATAAAACAAAACTTTACCATTAATTGGTTGACAACACAAGCACTCCTCGGCCATTAACTTTAATTTGTGTCATTGCTGGAATTTGTGGGCAGTTACTACTCTATCTATCTATCTATCTATCTATCTATCTATCTCCGGATTCCTCATCATTAACTGCCGAATCTGATAAAACAGTTTCTCAGAAATTACACTCATATTGTAACATTTTGGTTTTTAGGCAATCTTATCTTATAACAGAACTCCCTTTCTCCATATATCAAACGAATCTGCAATTTTGTTCTTGAATGTTTTATTTGAAAAGGATACTTGTTGTACGAAAACTAATTATGCTAATTTCTATAAGGTCATGATTCATTAATCCTCAGAGAACTTCTCAACAGGCGGGTGTATTTACTCAATCGGAACGATTGAAGTACGTTGACCGCATTTCTGTCACCATTACATCGAGATGAAAAAGAATCCTGCTTCAAACATTCACATCTCTATAAGAATACATAGAAGTATGACATATATTTACTTTGGGATAATGTAAACATCCTGGTATGATATATAATGAAGGCCGTGGTAGATCTGAACACTGGGACAGGAACTGTTCAATGATGAAGACGTTGTGTGGAGCTTGGGGTGCGCTCTTGCCGATCGTTGTCGTGATGTCGGGTGTTGTAGAGGTCGTAGCGTCTCATGGGTACCTCCTTGACCCCCCTCAGCGTTCCAGCATGTGGCGTGTTGGGTTCGACACGCCTGTGAACTACGACGATATGGGACTCAACTGTGGCGGAAAAGAGGTGAGCTGTGATCAACTTGTTATTCCTAGTTGTATTTGTAATTAAGAGTGTACAACAATCCAGTCTCGGTCTAAGAAGTTCTAAGTTTGTCAGCGCCATATTCACTCACTCACTCACAGAAGAAGAAGAAACACATCACAACTGTGAGAGTTTAACAAGTGATTATTAAGAATGAGAATGAGTTTATTTCTGTATGGGGACCACAGACCCAGTATACAAGTACATAAAGTTTTACAAAGTGATACCAGCGCCATATGATATGACAATATTCAACATGATACAACAATTTTTTCAAAATACAGTTGTCGTATTTACATACGAAGAAATAACAGATTAACAGTTTGTGGATTAATAGATCATATCATTAATTGTTTAAATGTTTCCATCGTTGGATAAGTACACTGAAAGGGTGTCATGTCTTAATTTAGCTGCTGTTGATAACTGGATTGTCTGGTCCAGACTCGATTATTTACAGACCGCCGCCATATAGCTGTAATATTGCTGAGTGCGGTGTAAAACTAAACTCACTCACTCACTTAATTTAGCGTAATATGGACACACTAAACAACAGTAATATTGAGATTGTACACAGGGAATAACACACAAGGGACAAAGTCTTGCACTTCTATGTAAATTATACCTTCTCCCTCTTCCATCAGCAGAATATGGTTTGAGCAACGAAACTCAGATAAACTACCCTATACACAGGAAAAGTAATTCCATATTAAATAATTCAGATCTAATTTCCGATTTAATAGTCCTAAAAATGCGGTCTAGAGTGAGTGAGTGAGAAAGTGAGTGAATTTGGTTTGGGGCTGCCGTTGACAGTCCACCGGTTTGGAGATACGAGCAACCACAATATAGCACTGAAAAACTTAGAAACATAACCAGGGGGTATTTATTATTGGAAATAAGTGAGTTTAGTTTTACGCCGCTTTTAGCAATATTCAAACAACATCACGACAGGGGACACCAGAAATGGTCTTCACACATTGTACCCATATGATGAACTAACGCTTTAACCACTCGGCTACCACCGCCCCGCCAGAAGAAGAATCATATCACTATGAGAGTGTAACAAGTGATTATTAGAAGCTAGAAACATTATCAGGGGGCATTTGGTATTGGAGACAACGACAAAAGGTTTATGACATGACAGAGGGAATTGAGGAGTAGTAGATGATACGGTGGCCACCACTACTGAACGCTCGTGCTCTGCTGAAGTCTCGTCAGGGACACCGTCCTTTCAGCTAATCATTGACGTTAAGATGACTGACTGAGTTTGGTTTTACGCCGCTTTAAGCAATATTCCAGCATCATCACAGCGGGGGGACACCAGAAATAGGTTTCACACATTGTGCCCATCTGGGGATTCGAACCCGGGTCTTCGGCGTGACGAGCCAAAGCTTTAACCCCTAGGCTACCCCACCGCCCCGACGTTAAGACGAATGTGAGGCGAAATGGTTTTACTGCTTTCAAGATGACTGTATTTATATTGCGAGCATATGGTGTGTGTGTGTGTGCGTGCGTGCGTGCGTGCGTGCGTGTGCGTGGCCGCACTATGGTGATGAAACAAGGATCGACCAGTACACTGTGTCTGAGTGCGGTACCCTTCTTGAACTGCGACGCAGGATCTTAGTTCCTTACATTTCCGACATTTGCGAGGACAAACAGACACACACTTCCACGTCTGCGTGTGCAGGTCGCTATCTAACTGCTGTAATCGTGAATACGAAGTTAAACCCATCTTCACCTCACCTCATTTCATATCATGTAAGGACCAGTGAAAATCCGCGTTAGAATTGATCTTCAGTAACCCATGCTTGTCGTAAGAGGCGACTAACGGGATCGTAGCCCTAAGAATTCTTAACTTTGATCGTAGCCAATGTGTTAAGAATGGGTTTAAGAAGTTCGTAGGGCTTACGAAGTTTCGAGAATAGCTAGCCAGGCTCGCTGACTTGGTTGACACATGTCATCGTATCCCTATTGCGTAGATCGCCGCCATAATGCCTAGTAAAAATCTACTCCATATCATGTAATGTTGAGCTGTGTGCTGGATTCGATCGATTAAAGGCATCTTATTCAATGAAAGCGTAGAAGTACGATGATATGTTAGCAGTTGACTCCGTACAGTCGCATGAGAGACATTTGCCCCTGTGGTTTCGAATCCCAGACACGCTGGTTATGTATTTGAGTTTGTCGGTACATACACGTGCACAAACATTGTCGCTAAGGGGAAATTCGCTAGGACCTTAATCACTTCAAGCTTTTATCCAACACTAAACCATGATATAACAAACTCCCGAAATCAGCCTCTGAAAACAGTTCATTTGCACTCATCTGATTCATAATGTCATAGCCAACAATATTCAAACTCTAACACTTCGACTGCAAGTGTTTAAGCCTAGGACAGACATAGACTCTTGCGGCCCCTGACACATAGTACCTTCCCTTCCGTCCAGCCCTTACTGTAATGAGAGTGGTGGGATAGCCTAGTGGTTAAAGCGGTCGCCGAAAACCCGGGTCCGGTTCTCCACATGGGTACAATGTGTGAAGTCCATATCTGGAGTCCCCTGTCGTGATATTGCTAAAAGCGGCTAAAACTAAACTCACTCACCCAACTGCAATGCTACAGCTCTAAATGAAGCAGGTCTAAATGTTCCAGAGGTTCGGGTTCCGAATATCCCGCCTCATCGGGGCTCCTGTTAGTTTTAATGGAAATATTTGTTTCTACCAAAATCTTTTAGAGACTAACCGTTAGACTAGGCAGAACTAGGCTAGAACTAGGCTAGAACATCAGGTATCAGCTGCATGCGCAACTATTTAATGTCGAAGAGACGCATGAAATTTTTTTATTTTCTCAAACATTCAAACTTAGAGCCAGTAAATTCTCTTTTAGGGCGCTGTTTTAAAAGAACCCCGTTAAACAGTAGCGTGCTCCTTTCCAGGGCAAGTCTACATCTTGGTCTAATTCTTAGTGCAATATTCCACATTATTTTTGTAAACTTAGAGCTCTGTCTGAGTTAGGTTATTATTAAATGCTAAATCATAAACTGTTGACAAATGAAAGCATAAACTAAAAAATTAATTTGTTCCAAAAATTGCAAACATTATCAAAACGTTATTAAGCTGAAAACAGTCACCTAAACTATTTAAATACAAGATCACAAAACACAACCACAACCCCTGTATCCAATACATCAGCATCGTTTGTTTCACTTTTAGCATACATGCAAACTTTTTTTCGCCCTCCAGGTCTTTCACATGACAGGAAAACTGGGAGGATTCCGTGACTTGAATACACTGTCATGGACTGGGCATTGTCCCACATTTAAAGACGCAGTAATTTTAGCTATGTGAGCCGATTATCCTGAATATGAAGGAGTGGCCTTAGCGATCCCCGCGACAGGACTTGTTTATCACCTTGGTCAGTGATTGGGTTTAGTTTTACTCCACTTTTAGCAATATTCCAGCAATATCACGGCGGGGGACACCAGAAATGGACGTCACACATTGTTCCCATGTGGGAATCGAACCCGGGTCTTCGGCGTAACGCCGAACGCTTCCAACACGATGGTACCCCACCACACTCATCAGCTTGGTGAACGAGAGAGCCAATTAATCATCACGATCTGGGATTCGATGCCCTTTTAAGCTGATAATGGTACTGCTTTGAGTGAGTATGGTTTTACGCCGCCTTTAGCAATATTCCAGCAACATCACGACAGGGAACACCATAAATGGGCTTCCATGTAGGGAATCGACCCCGGGGTCTTCGGCGTGACGGGAGAACGCTTCAATCAGTAGGCTTAACCAAAGCCCCGGCACTGCTTTGAACGAGAGGACACACCTATTAAGAAATGAACTATTTTTTGTAAGTGCAAGCTACTGAAAAGCCTCACAGCTGCTCCCATACATGGACACAAGCTGCATTCAAGAGAGACAAGTTACATTCAAGAGATTGGTGTTCCTATTGGAACTTACACAACCAGCCAGAAGACGGGGTTCATTATGCCGGCAGCGTCTGTTTAAACAAGCCGCGATACTACGCAGCGCATCCGACAAAGCGAATACATCAGCGCTGAACAAGATGAGTGTGCACAAGGACAACACGCCTGAATGAAGCAATAACTCTTCTTCATTTTCTTTTAAACGTGAATACTCTTATTAAATATTTGACCTTCTTCCTGAAAGGGTGATTTTCTGGCCATGTGATATCACGCCTGTCTCCTTGACAGACACGCCCGGGCGCCAGGTTAAACCAGTTTACAGGGAACACCTTTCCTTTGATAACGGTATTTATCCTGTCTCTTGTGTCGAGTATTTTCATACACGTGGGTTGTAACGGTAGTTCAAGATTATTGATACTGAAGCTATATAACGGCGGGTTAGACGCTTTGTCTCTGAATATGTATAATTTTGATTGTAACAAATATACCCATTTTTTGTGTCCCCCGCCGTGATGTTGCTGGAATATTGCTAAAAGCGGCGTAAAACCAAACTCAGTCAGTCAGTATACCCATTGAAACTGAAAAGGAGCCCCACGGAGACAAGATATTCCTGAACCTGAGGAAATCTAGACTTGCTTCATTTAGGGCTTTTAGCATTGCAGGGAGGGCTAGGCAGTAGGGAAAATAATGTGGTTTAGTGTCTGTGAGACAGACTGAACGGCGGGTACCCGGTGTTTGTTTGTGAGTCTTACTTTACAAAGTGATTTAAGCGTTACGATTGTCGTACGTCTGTTTAAGTATGGGGCGTCACAATCATCTTGGTGAATTGGTCGCTTTGTCGAATGAGATCCGATCATTTAAAGGTTGACTTGGTTGACGGATGCCATCGCATTCCAAGTGCGTAGAAGGAAGTTCATAATATATTGTTAGTCATTTGAGTGCCTGGTCAGACCCGATGATTTACAGCCCGCCGCCACATTGCTGAAATATTGCTGACTGCGGCGATGAAGGTAAATTATTGATGCGTAATGATTAGACTTATGCGATTTGTACTTTTCTCAGTCACTTGAATTCAGTTGTAATTTTGATATCAAAATTCCCTTTCCAGAGACAACACGTGGGGAATGGCGGTCGCTGTGGTATTTGTGGTGACGCTTATGACAGCTTCCCACGTGAAAACGAGGATGGCGGTAAGTACGCCAACGGCATCATTGTTGGATCTTACCGTGCCGGTAGCGACATCATGGTGACAGTCCGCCTCACGACTTATCACAAGGGGTTCTTCGAGTTCAGACTCTGTCCTGACTTCAGCACATCCGATGATACATTTGAGGACTGTCTGGACCGGAACTTGATGCCAGTGCGTATGCTCGGTGGCAGAGAAGGCAGGAAGACTAGGTTTTTCCCTGACGCAGGAAGCAGGGATTACGTTCTCCTGGTTTCACTACCCCTGGGAGTCACGTGTGACAAGTGCCTCTTTCAGTGGAGATACGTCACAGGTGAGTAGATACAGACACCGTCGCAGAGTATAGTATTTGCACAAATATTGTGGTTCAGACGTGGTGGCGAGTTACGTGTCATGGACTTAAAAAATATTTGAAACCATTGTTCGGATTAAGATTCTGGGGGCAGCGACAAACCATGTCTTATCCATGGACAAAGTTGAAAATCTGAGGAGGGTCTGAACGTTGTGAACGGTCAAGCAATATACAGGCTTGTACATTTTCAGGCAGAAGAGGCGAAACATTCATGATACTTTTATCTGATCTGTCTATGTCGAAGAAGAACATCAGGTTCTTTGTGTTGTGTTCGTGTTTTGTTTGGATATATTTAAATTTCTAAATCCAGTGGAAAAGAAGTAGGCTGAAACGCTTTATAAAGCTGACATCTTACTGGCTAAAACACCCTCGCATTCTTCATCTTGATTGGACGGTCAAATTTCGTGGAAGGTTCACGTCATGCTACTTTCAAAAGACGAACAATTATGCGGAGGAATATCATATCAGAGTAAACATCTGATTTCAATAAGATTGTCATCCCAGGGAAATTGTAACTGTACATGAGAGATGGATATTGTGTTTAAGTTATCAACTATGAGCATTCCGTGCAGTGGTAACAATTACTAAAACAATCACATCCCTCTGTCACCACATTTAACATAATCCACTTTGTTCCCATGTTCCTAGCTACCATTTTTCCCAACTTGATCACTGACTTCACGTTTATTGTGTTGTCAAGCTATCTGCTATAGGGTGGTCAGGCTCGCTGACATGGTAGACACATGTCATCGTATCCCAATTGCGTAGATCGACGCTCGTGCTGTTGATTACTGGATTGTCTGGTCCAGACTCATTCATTTAGATGCCGCCGTCGTATAGCTGGAATATTGCTGAGTGTGTCGTAAGAGTAAACTCACTCACTCACTCACTCACTGTGTTATACTATCTACGCCAGTACGTAATATCAAATCCTATTTTCGATCAGGCAAAGACTGGGGTCGTGACACGGAAGCGGAAGATGGATGTGTCGGATGCGGTCCTCAAGAGTGGTTTGTCAACTGCGCAGATATCAACATATTCGCCACAGACTCAGTCACGCCAACACCACAACCTTCGACTTCCAAGAGGACGACGACGACTACAACAACAACAACCACTACTGCTATACGTCCCACGCCACAACCCGTACCGGCGCCTAACGATAGCCCTAAATGTGTTGCTGCCGACTCCTTCTCCCATGTCCCTGGCATGGACACCTGGTGTCGAATACTCTGCCCCCGCTTCTGTCCTGTCACTCACTGTGTTTGCGCATAGAACTTCTGGATATTTCCAATCGGCTCTACACCGTCCAAAAAGGATTTCGGTCAGCAGTGGAAGAAATGCTTATTGAAACTAGCTTCGTTCGCGATCTGTTCACAAGACGCAACACAAAATGGCGGCAAGAGATCTTTTATGTAACGATTCAGACTTTTCCCGTTGACTTTATCTTCACGTCAATCTGGTTTAGCAGAGACATACGGCTTTTCCTCTAATAAGGGCCCGGACGTTATTAATTGAACAAGCTTCCAAACCAGGGGGTAATGGAGGACCGGCGCTTTCTAAGAGTGAGTGAGTTTGGTTTTACGCCGCATTTAGCAATATTCCAACAATATCACGGCGGGAGACACCAGAAATGGGCTTCACACATTGTTTCCATGTGGGGAATCGAACCCGGGTCTTCGGCGTGACGAGCGAACGCTTTAACCATTAGGCTACCCCACAGCCCCCGCTTTTCAAGAGACCTGGCACGTATTGCTCTTACTGGACCCGGAAGTTGTCAATATTTTTGGGCTTATTTGAGGAAATACGGTATTTTCAAACGTGTCTGTCGTGTTATCAGAACCATATTCTACGAGATCTTGCGCCCTGCAGCCAACACTGAGTTCAGGAAGGAGGCCTACGTCTATTCCAGTGCTGTCTGAGATATCAGGAACCTAAAGAAATAAACCGTGGGCCCGAGTGCGCATTCTACAACCCCAGTAGCATTCTTCAACTCAACCCCAGAACCATCCCTTGAACACTTGTGCAAGTTGAACAATGTGGACAGTGCAATGGTTGAATGTATAAAGCGTTCGACGGCACATCACAAGACCAGTTCGTTTTCCATCGTAATTATAACGCTCCTTGGTAGCACACTCCCGGTGTCGAACCGTCACATTGATGGAATATTGCTTGAAACTCGTTACCCGGTGCCATGCGAACTGATTTTGTTAGCTCTGAAATTTTGTGTCCCTGTGTTGTATTACATTTTGAGCATTGCTGAAATGTCTACGTCTTAACTTATAAAAATCTTTAAATCAATCGTATTTATGATGTTGTGGTGTCCGAGTGGGAACAGACACAGTCTTCTAAATATCTCAATATACAATAGACAAGCGACGGACGCTCTTTCCTTCAACCGGTTACATATCCGTTCCGAGACAACCATTCTGAACTTCCATTATCAACGTTAGTTAGCATGACGTCTCCTCGTCACGCCGAAGGCACGGGTTCGATTCCCTAAATGTGTGAAGCCCATTTCTGGTGTCCCCGCCGTGATATTGTTGGAATATTGCAAAAAGCGGTGTAAAACTTAACTCACTCAGTAGTAAGCATGATCATAAACGAAGCTTCCATAAAATGACAATGTTTTAGCCATAGTTCCATGGCGTGTTGGGTTAGTGTTCGGTGGTGAAATGGTTTGTCCATTACGACGAGATCCTAAGGCTGAATCCCTGCATGAATTATTTGTTTCCAGTTGGAATAGTTTTTAAAGTGGCGTAAACACTCATTCATCTACCCTAGTTGCAGAGAAACGAGTCGGAACGCAAAAAGAGTGAGTTTAGTTTTACGCTGCTATGAGCAATATTCCAACAATACCATAGCGGTTGATACCAGGAATGGGTTTCACACATTGTACCCAATCGGGGAATCGAGACGAACCAACGCTTTAACCAACAGGCAACCCCACCGCCCCGAATACACAAAGAACATCTCGAGTCACATAAACAAATGACATTGCTCACGATTTTCTTCTGAAAATATATCATTTTGATAGAAACAAGCAATTTAAATTGAAAAAAATAGATTGCAGTGACATGGGCTTTAACCGATGACAAAATCTAGGCATGCTTTACTTGCCCAAGCATAACACTAAGTACTCGGATACAGAAAAATGATGACAAACGTGACGCTGATCACTTTGTTACATATATTTATTCACATGTATCGAAGACGGAAGTACTTTCCCTATCACTACTCATCGGTTATTTTAGCGGCTACTTTCCACACCACTTGTCATGAGTTAAGTAGCCAGCTGTGCTGTGGTGACCTGGGTGTTGATGCCACACATCCCTGCCCCACGTTGTATGTTGAAGTAGCCTTCTTCTCCCCACTTCGCTCCCCAGGAGTTCTTTACCTTCCAGTATGGGTGTGTCTTGAAAATTTCCTTCTCCGATCCGAATCCGACCACTAAAACAGCTGGAAAGAAAAATAATCTGATGTTGACCACTCACATTTTGTTAGACTCGACTTGAATGTCAATCATTCCAATACGACACCTTTCTGCGTTGAGATACGAGCACACCTCAACACTGTTGACAACAGTCTGACCGACAAGTCCACATAGCGGCCTTATTTTTCTACATTCGGAACTTGTAATATTTTTTTTCAAGGTACAGAAAACGGATGTACTGGTCTGACTTTTTGGGTAATTCGTAATGAATTAAGTGGCCTCGACACTTGTTGTCTGATTCATAGGGTAACTTCTTCGCGCATTCTCTTGACACAGAGGGGTATCGGATTGAAGTTAACATTGATCCAGAGTGGATCGAGAACGTCTAAAGTACAATGCGTCCTCCGTAGTGTAGTAGACAGAGCGTCTGCCCGGAGAGCGCAAGGTGAACCACTGGCCACGTCGATCATTCTGGACAAGGACTTTGGAGATGGAACTTGTCACAATCGACATGAACATGGGCTGTTTGGCCAAGGCAGTATCCTGGGTTCCCGATCCACAAAGCGTTCATAGCGCTACGACAGTCGCAAGCCTATGATATACTATAGAGTTACGTCAGGTCGTAACGTTACGAACGCTTTGTGGATCGGTACCCTGATTCACAAAGCATTCGTAACGTTACGAGCTGTCGTAACTGTATAGTTTATCATGGGCTTGCGAATGTCGATGGGCTACGAACGTTTAGTGGATCGGGACCCTGGGCCCTAACCACAAAGCGTTCGTAGCACTACGCCATTCGTAAACCTGTGATGAAGTTTAGAGTTACGATAATTCGTAACGCTACGATCGCTTTGTCGATGGGGCCCCTGTATCCAAGTGGGTGTCTGCTGCGCGCTATCTCAAACCTGCACGCATGTCGCTGAACGTGAAAAACTCTTGAACGCGATATTCAAACCAATTTCACCTTACCTCACCTAAACTCATCTCACATCTATGTGTACAACCATCACAGCACTAATATATTGGTAACAACAGACTACTGCGTAAACCCTCACTTACTCACTCAAACATTTACCGTAGTCCAGAGTCGTTTTGCTGCAGTTACAACCCGCGGCAGTAGGTGTGGAGACGGTTGGCATCCATGTAACCTAACACTACACTTTCACACACTCACCGTGGTCGAGAGCTGTCTTGCTGCAGTCGAAAGGGTCGTACACACCGCGGCGGTAGAACTGAAGACGGCTCGCGTCCAAGGCTACAGACAGAGGCCCGTACTTCATCAAAGCTGCCGCCATTTCAGTCTCGTTCTGAATATAGATATAATATACACCCTACAACTACCCATACTCAATTATGTAATCTATCGTCATCGTCATCTTTCCTATAAATAACGTTCAACAAATGTTTTCTCGGAAACGTTATGCCTACGACAACCCGAGTGTCCATGGGTTCTATTCTGACTGTGAAAGCAACGGAATTCAATGCAATGACATATATTTTTAAAAACCACTTCGTTGCATGTTTCCATATTTCGTACAGTTTTGTACAAGGGGACTGTTCAATATATATGTGACGTTTCGGTATAGATGCTAACACCGTTATCCATGGGTTCTATTCTGACTGTGAAAGCAACGAAATTCAATGCAATGACATATATTTTTAAAAACCACTTCGTTGCATGTTTCCATATTTCGTACAGTTTTGTACAAGGGGACTGTTCAATATATATGTGACGTTTCGGTATAGATGCTAACACCGTTATCCATGGGTTCTATTCTGACTGTGAAAGCAACGGAATTCAATGCAATGACATATATTTTTAAAACCACACTTCGTTGCATGTTTCCATATTTCGTACAGTTTTGTACAAGGGGACTGTTCAATATATATGTGACGTTTCGGTATAGATGCTAACACCGTTATCCATGGGTTCTATTCTGACTGTGAAAGCAACGGAATTCAATGCAATGACATATATTTTTAAAAACCACTTCGTTGCATGTTTCCATATTTCGTACAGTTTTGTACAAGGGGACTGTTCAATATATATGTGACGTTTCGGTATAGATGCTAACACCGTTATCCATGGGTTCTATTCTGACTGTGAAAGCAACGGAATTCAATGCAATGACATATATTTTTAAGAAACACTTTGTTGCATGTTTCCATATTTCGTACAGTTTTGTACAAGGGGACTGTTCAATATATATGTGACGTTTCGGTATATATGCTAACACCGTTATTAAAGAAGTAACTATATTTTAACCGCCATGGCATGTTCCCCAACTTGTTTTGAGTAGATAATTTCAAGCTGGTAGTTAGTGTATCCATGGTTCTTTCCTATTTTGAGGCGGTGGGGAAGCCTAATGGTTAAAGCGTCCGCTCGTCACGCTGAAGTCCCGGGTTCGATTCCCCACATGAGTACAATGTGTGAAGCCCATTTCTGGTGTCCCCCGCCGTGATATTGCTGGAATATTGCTAAAAGCGGCGTAAAATCCAACTCACTAACTGTTACCTGGCTAATGGCCTTCCAGTCAGTGACCTTCAAGCCGGGCACAAATCTCTGGGGGTTGATCTTCGCTGCACAGCTCTCATTCTTCAGACAGTAAGGGACTGATGGTCCGCAGTACGTCTTGTTGTATCCAGGGGGCTTGCAGGGGAAGCAGGGGTCTTTGTTCCCCGAACAGTAGCTGTAGTTGGTCCACGTCTCCAGGCCGCCCTGCACGTTGACGATAATCGATGAGACATTGACACATAAATAGACACAATGCCATTTATAAAGTGGTCAAATGTAACATTTGTTATATTTGGGATTGGACTTGCTACGTAAAGTACAGATTCTAGTACTTTTGTTGGGTTGAGTCCCATCCGGGATTCGAACTCACATCCTAAGAGTCAGCCACCTAGTCGTCAGCACACAAAGTCAGCCATCTAACCCACTCAGCCGATGACTGATTGAGAAAGCGTAATCCCAAATACAACTTTCTCTTACATTGACACATGCTTAAGAGTTTATACATGCAGCTCTAAAAAAGGAAAATCAAACTTCATGCAAACTTCAATACAAATGAATTCATTCTGAAATCAAATAAGGTTATTTTGAAATATCTCTAGGAAGACATCTCCTATTTCGTGATTCAGTTACACGTGCATGTTCATGCATGGTTCACATTCTGAATGTTCGTATGTTAGTTGGATGCATGAAACCAAAACACGTGAACAGCACACATTGTTTGTTTAGCTATCACGTGTTATCAGGTACCGCTTCAACAATGACACAACAGCTGTTGTACAAATGCAGGGACATGTGCACGTTGCAGAAGGATAATACCGCCTCAAAGGTTGCATTTTGTAACCGACCTATTCAGGCAGCACAACAATGTTGTGCTGCCAATGGCCGATTAGGGCGGTGGAATAGTCTAGTGGTTAAAGCGTTCACTCGTCACACCTAAGGCCCGGGTTCGATTCCCCACATGGGCACCATGTGTGAAGCCCATTTCTCGTGTCCCCCGCTGTGATATTGTTGGAATATTGCTAAAAGCGGCGTTAAACTAAACTCACTCACTCACCCAGTGGCCGATTATATTTCATGAACAGTCACTGTCGACCTATCTCACGTGTACTGTAGATTTCATAAACCGCGTATGACTGGGACTACCTCACGTGTACAATCTAACATAAAGCAGTGAAGATACAATGCATCTCCGTGGTCCTACCTACCGCTCTCTCGACGTACTGGTAGGCCAAATATGGCCATCCGCCGAACACCCCACAGTCCGCCCTCTTCCTGACAAAACATAGGACAAGGGCCATCATCATCATTAAATAGATATAATCAGCTCACACAGTACCGAATACCAATGTAAGAGAGGACAAAGAGCAGAGGCCTGGGTGTCGTTGTACAAAGCGATCTTAGCGTTAAGGTGGTCGTAAATCCGATACATCAATATAGACTTACGACTGGCGTAGCGCTACGGTTCCTTTGTACAACGGCACCCTAATCTTCAAAGCATATTAGAAGATGGTATTTTGAAACTGATACCTTACTTTGATATTGATTTGTTTGTTTGCTGTCTAACGTCGCACTCAGCAATATTCAAGCTTTTGGGACGTTGGTCTGTAAATAACCGAATCTGTACCAGACAATCCAGTGACCAACGATAACACGTGTCAACCAAGTCAGGTAGCCTGACGAACAGATCCCGTAAGTCGCCTCTTACGACATATTTTACAGGTGAGTGAGTATGGTTTTACGCCACTTTTAGCAATATTCCAGCAATATCAAGGCGGGGGACACCAGAAATGGGCTTCACACATTGTACCCATGTTGGGAATCGAACCCGGGTCTTCAGCGTGACGAGGGAACGCTTTAACCACTTTTAGAAGTGAAGTCTGGAGTGGTAGATCGGGGCGTTCAGGAATATTGTATACACATGTATGTGTGGCTCCTTGTGTTTGTTGGAGCCTTACTCTGACCCCATCAATTCTTGTTTATGTACCCATATTGCAGAGCACCAGGCAGGGTAACAACAAATACCATCATTATACGTTTTCCGTACGCTCTTTGGATCTCATCACCGACCTTCCACTCTCAAGGGAGACAACTCTATCCACTAGATAACGTAGGCGGTCATAACCTACTTTTGAAGGATTGATAAAGAAACTGTAGCTGCAAGGTAAATCATACTTTTAAGGATCAAGACATCAAATGTATTGAAGTATATGGAGTATGAGTTCCTACTGTTCTGGGTCCATGGTTCCATCACATTCCACGAGCTGCTCAACGGACAGGTTGGTGAGGGGTTTCCCCTGCATGACCCACTGCCCCTCGATGTTCCCCACAGTGCTGGCGACAGAGAAGAAAACAACATTGATCGAATAGATAACACGACTAGGGATATTGTTGACTGAGAGATAAAACCAAACGCATTAACTCATTTATATCGGACCGATAATCAAAGATATGAGGATTTCCTATGACTAGTCACGTCAGAACGAATTTCGATCCTGAGTGTCCTTAGGATTTCTGTAATTCTGCCTCAAAAGGCCAAATGAGTGAGTTTGGTTTTACGCCACTTTTAGCAATATTCCAGCAATGACACGGCGGGGGACACAAGAAATGGATTTCACACATTGTACCCATGTAGGGAATCGAACCCGGATCCTTGGCGTGATGAACTGTAACCGCTAGGCTACCCCAAAGGCCAAATGAAACCCCACGTATGCCAAACACATAGCTTGAAGCCCTAAATGACTGCTTGAAACTATATCCGTATAATCACACAACGGAGGCAGTACCCGTTCAATTTCTCCCACAATAAACGGAAGTAATTCCTTGTTTGATTGTCAAAGAATATTTATCTTTATTAACACTATTTATAAATATTTATTTTAGCAACTCACAGATGTGCCAAACTTTGAATTTATACACAGACCAATACTTTCAAACCATCGATTAAACTTATTCCGAAATAATGTATAATCTATAGTCTACCCATTTTCTGCATCTACAAACTGTACACTCGTACACGAGGCATGACAACACTAGCTATGTCATGCTATTAAAGAATTGACGTGTATGTCATAAAAGTACAAACACGGGCTTTAGCTTGTTCTTATACAATTTTTACACAATTGATTTAAACATATTTTATTCTTACACATTTAACAAGCAAAGTACTAAACGTCCGATTCTGTTGCTAGATGACTAGATCAGACGACGATAATGTCGAGTCGGTTGTGTCGAACCCCGGATAAGGCGAACTTCAGTCCCATTAGTTCGATACAACAAGGTAGGAGTGAATGACTTACCTGAAAGCCCAGCATGTGCCCACGGAACCTGGAAAATGTAGAGATCGCATAGCAAGTAATCGAATGTCAGATAGCAGTAGGGCTATGTTAATACTACCGGAATAATTAACATAGATTGTAATTATGTCTACACCTTGCATCGGCGACATGGCATCAAAATATTAAAAATGGCGAGAGTGTCCGAATCAAATCGTTCGGGTACGAATTTACACCACAACAGCGATTCGTTATCTTTTGTATCATTTGTAACCTCCCGAAGACTTGTCACACTATCGACGGGTGAGTGAGTGGGTTTTCTTTCACGCCGCCTTTAGCAGTATTCCAGCAATATCACGACGGGGGACACCAGCAATGGGCTTCACACATTGTTTACGTATGGTTTACGTATTAACGTAAAAACTGTTGTCAGGACTGATAACCTTGCTGACTTTGAGTCATCTCCCCTGTAAATGTGGGGTGTGCTCACAATATCAGCCATTGCGGTGTCTGGCCAGGTTCGATAATTTATTTAGAAACCGCTTGTGTTTTGTTCGAACATGATGTAAACAAACTAAAAATCAAGGTTTTAGAATCGCAAGATAAAAGTTTTAAAAAGATTCTTTCTTTGCCCTCTGGTCGCCGTACTGAAAAATACCATAAGCAGATTTCATGGCACTAGCGGGCCTGTGGTTAAAGCGTGGTCACGCTGAAGACACGGGCTGGATTCTCCAGATCGGTACAATGTGTGATGCCCTTTTCTGGTGTCCCCCGCCGAGATATTGCTGGAATTTGCAAAAGCGGCGTAAAATTATACGCACTCACTCACTCACTCATGGCACTAGCTACCTTGATCCTTGACTGACGTCACCTTGCCCTGTGTTGTCCAATCAAACGAGTCGGGGAGAGAGTCGACGGGGCCAATATCGAGGTATCTGTAAGAAAAGGTGCAGGGAATATCAAATCCAAGGTCCAGGACCCGATTACACAATGCAGGACCCGATTACACAATGCAGGACCCGATTACACAATGCAATCTGAGTGCGTGACGAGCGAAGGCTTTAACCACTAGGCTACCCCACCAAACCTAAAGCAATACTTTCATTCATTTACAACCTCCAAAACATGGAAAAACATGTATTTTGAGTAAAAGTCAATATTCTCGACCATTGGCCAAAATGTTTTTCGCCCATAGGCGAGATTTTTTAATATCGCTCTAAATTAGCCGAATTAAGTCAAAATAAGTTAAATTTGTGTCATAATACTTATAAACATACACTCATTGATTTACAAACCCCAAAACATGGAAAAACATGTATTTTGAATATAAATAAAAAATAATAGTCAATATTCTTGCCCATGGGCCAAAATGTTTTTCGCTCATGGGCGAGATGTTTTAGTATCGCTCTCAATTAGCCGAATTACGTCAAAATGAGTTAAAATTTGTGTCATGATGCTTATAAACATACACTCATTCATTTACAACATCCAAAACATGAATTCTGAGCGAAACTAAACATTCTCGCCCATGGGCGAGCGAGTTTAAATTAAAAGTTTTCAAAAAATATTTTTTCATTTTTTCATCCTTAGCACATATTCATAACTGCATGTTTGATTTGGCCAAATCCCTTGTCAGAAAGTGACCACAGTGAGGAGAGTTTTTGGACTTTTGGGAGTCCAGAATTAAATTGTGACGACATTGCCTGTGAATGTTACCAATGGCAACTACGCTTCTCCTAGCGCCAACAAGACAAGCCAAGACAGGAACATCTGCAGTTTAGTGACACGAAGGGTTATGTGAAACGTGTTACTGTAGGTATTGTTGTGTGTGATCTCGGACAGTCGAGGTACAACCCTAAGTGCATGTTTTCGGTTTCACACCGAGTTCTATTGACGATATCCATCTGAAGTGCTTCTCATGGCATATTTACTATTTTTATGAAAGTCACATTCAAACCTACAAACTTGAGAAGTCGGAATATGGATTCGAACCACGACCATAGGTTTGTCGCACCGTTAACTCATGCTACCCACACACCCAAAAGTTAATGTGTGAATTTATGTATTCTCATGGGGGTGCAGCCAGTCCTGTTCTGCTGAAACTCATTTGGAGTAAGTGACGTCATCTTGGTAAATTGTTTTATCAGACAGGCGCTTACCACATAGATATGGTGACAAGTGATATGTAGTGGTGTATTACACCAATGTTATTTTTCTTGGGAATTGATATTCCGATATGTGACTCTTCATCAGTATTTACCTGTATTGTGGGAAATAAGCATTTTCCTGTCTTGGGCGAAGCTGATATTTACCTGTCTTGTGGGAAACCAGTATTACCTATCTTGTGCGAAGCTGAGACTTACCTTTCTTTGACGAAGATGACATTTACCTGTCTTGGGCGAAGCTGATATTTACCTGTCTTGTTGGAAACCAGCATTACCTATCTTGTGCGAAGCTGAGACTTACCTGTCTTTGGCGAAGATGACATTTACCTGTCTTTGGCGAAGCTGATATTTACCTGTCTTGTTGGAAACCAGCATTACCTATCTTGTGCGAAGCTGAGACTTACCTGTCTTTGGCGAAGATGACATTTACCTGTCTTGTGGGAAACCAGTATTTATTGAAGCTGAATTTTCCTGTCTTTGGGGAAGGTGATATTTACCTGTCTAGGGTGAAGCTCATATTTACCTGTCTAGGGTGAAGCTGATATTTACCTGTCTAGGGTGAAGCTGATATATACCTGTCTAGGGTGAAGCTGATATGTTCCTGGATATTTACCTGTCTTGGGTGAAGCTGATATTTTCCTGGATATTTACCTGTCTTGGGTGAAGCTGATATTTTCCTGGATATTTACCTGTCTAGGATGAAGCTGATATTTACCTGTCAAGGGTGAAGCTGACATTTACCTGTCGAGGGCGAGGCTGATATTTACCTGACAAGGGCGAAGCTGATATTTACCTGTCTTGCGGGAAGTCAACACCAGGACGTCTTGGCATCAACACCTTCTCTTGGAACTCTTCTGGTGTGAGGTCAGCAAACTGGTTGGCTGTGAACTCAGTCCGTCCTCTGAAACATACCATCAATGGGTTTATGCCACAGTCAGCAGTTCTGGGAGCAGCGTAGCATGAGCGCGGATATTGTCTTCAAGTAAGTGAGTTGGGTTTTACGCCGTTTTAGCAAGATTCCAGTAATATCACGGAGGGGACACCAGAAATGGACTTTACACATTGTGGCCATGTGGGGAATCTAATCCGGGCCTTCGGCGTGCCGAGCGAACGCTTTAACCACTAGGCTATCCCACCGCCCTTATACTTTTCATGAAAAGGAGAGGTACATTCGTGAATCATAAGCCTACCTGGAGGTGCTTCAGTTCAATACAAATACCTGGAACCTCGAGACGACATTTGCGCGTGCGCGTGTGTGCGTGCCAATATGTGTGTATGCGTGCGTGCGCATATGTGCGTGTGTTTGTGCGAGTTGGGGGTGATGTGGACGGTGCTGACCACTGGAGATCCGTAGATGGTGAGTGATCGATGCCCAGATAATCTTCTCGATAATCTTTTACTACATTTACCACACCAATATCTGATTACAGTGCAAATACGCATACTCACCATGAGCGTAAGAAATTATATTTATTGGAAATCTCGAAAGACATCTTATAACATTCGGGTTGTTCCCGCTCACCCAGCTCTATGATAATTATGTGTATCAG